>NW_015628913.1:1439751-1443564 GCF_001515625.1 Sinocyclocheilus rhinocerous
AGCCTTTTTTTTTCTCACACACTCTTTCACAAGCCAAAACGCTGGTAGATATTGAAGAGAACAGAACCGAGAAATAAGAGATATGTACTCAATAGAGAGTGATATAAGCCGTTTCAAAACCAAGCTGTCTACCTAGAAGGGATTGTTCATCCCAAAATATAAAATTTCTGTTGTAAAATGTATTTCATGTCATTCCAAACCTGTATGGTTTTTATTTTCATCCATGAAACACAAATCAAAGAGTTTTGAAGAATGTTCAAGCTGCTCTTTTTCATACAGTAAAAGCATTCATCACACAATGCTCTTGAATACTTGATTCTGATTGGTCAGTCGTGGTATTTTGGGGGTCAGATATTTATGAAAATTGATGACCATTGTTCAGGATAAACCTAAAACATCACTTGGAAGAAAAAAGTACCAGTAAGAAACTCAAATGGCTGGATGAAATATCTTAGCATAGAAAAAGACAAGTAACTTGGATGCAGATTAATAAAAATATAAGCATTAATATCATATTTTTTTAGTTGAAGCTTTATTTTTTTATGCATTTAAAAGGTGCTTTTATCCAAAGCAACTTACATTTCATGTCTGTCTGTTTGTTTGTTTATGTGATGAATAATACTAATAAAAAATGGCCATGATAACAAGATGATATTATCCTTTACAAGATGACGATAGGCTGTAAAATAAAATAAAATAAAATAAAATCTACCCCTTTAACCGATCACATGCTCTCCAATCGCAATTTTAAAAGCAGTTTTTTAGCAGGGAAATTTTTATTAATTCAATATTGTATTTCATTCTATACTGCAAGTGTTTGTATGCTTATTAGAATATCAAATTATTAGCTTAGCAACATGCAACCATAACACTACTGGAATCAACTGTGAGCATTATCATTTATCAGTTCTCATGAAGAGAGCTAATGATGTGCCTGAGAAATCATTATGAGAATCACTGCCTATGTAGAGCATTTCAAATCACTCATTTATGAGTTTTCATTTAAGTAAGGATGCTGTCATAGAAGGTAACTGCCTATGCAGACAACAAGCTCACTCGGTTTTGGAACAGAGCTAGAGAGAGATATCTTGCTCTGCCACCCACCGTCTATCCAGTGGAGTCTGTACAGAGCATGACACTGAAGCAGACATCCAGATCAGAGCTGAACGTTTGTGCGTCATGTGTCTCTTCTTCATTCTTTTGTTCCCTCTTTCATGTGATTATGGATGATTTTCCTCCCACCCTTGGGATTAAATGCCTCTTTGGCAATAAATTCAACCAAACACACAATAATAAACAAATGCAAGAGGCAAAGGAGCGACAAAGGAACTTTGCGGGTATGAGTGAATATTTTAATGGGATTTTGCTTTTCTGGTATGTTCCTCTGTTTACAATGTGATAGTTGGTAATTCAGTCTATTAATAAAAAACTGACAGAGTGAAAAGGGATAAAGTGATTTCTGAGAACTAATGCAAAAATACAAAAAAAAATATTTGATAGACTGAATGCATTGAGTTTAATTGTATGTGTTCTATTGGACTACTATATAAAGGGGGCAATCCCTTTTTATTTTCACAATGCTATTATCAAATTATTTAATTGTGCAGTGTAGGATGTTTATCAGCAATACTTTCTGCAGGTTGCATCGTTATGCCAGTAGATGGCGACAAGTGACTGTCTTTATGAGTGAATCATTGATTCATTCATTCAACCAATCAATTCATTCAAAAACATTTTTTTTTTTCAGGAACAAAACAATTGATTGTTGTTATCAGTGAGTCACTAAATCATTCACTCAATCAAACTGATTTGTTGAAAATGCTGGAACAAAACGGCACAGCAAAAATCACAGAGAATCTTGCTTTTTGTCTGAATATGTAATTAGCTATAGCACTCTTGTGTGTGACATTGTTATTTCACTATAATATTGTACTATTTATTTTACTAAAAATGTCAGGAGTGATGATTTAAATGAATTTGCAAAGAGAGATCACTAACACTCCCACATAAATGCTCACACGCACGCACGCACGCACGCACGCACGCACACACACACACACACACACACAAACACACACACACAAACACACACAAATTATGGACAGACAAGGCTCAACATAGTAAATATAGAAAAAAGAAAGAGAAAGAACCATTTCTACCAGAGGAAATTGTTGCCATACCACATACTGTACTTCATCAAATGCGCACACACAGGACTGAACCAAACTAATGTTTTTTTTTTTCTGAACAGCTACAGCACAACATATACCCCAGATACACATTAGACAGTGCTTCACAGCAGTAACCACCTACAATCATATATTCATAATCAATAAATATAGATTAAGTGTTGTGGGCTTTAAGGCATAAAGCTATATCAAGGCTATCAAGTTTAGCTGAACATCTGAGACATCCCTTTCCTCTGATACCATACAGCAGGAGCAAAGGTTTTATAGACTTTTGCCCCAGATTCTTTGAATATAAACATTTCCCCAAATATTTTCTTTTGGAAGAGAAAGGCTGGGATCTAAAGACAGCAGAACAAAGCGATCAACACTCTGAAGAACAAGGCAAGTGAATCTGACGATTGTGATGTGAATTTGAAAGCTGTGTTTAATTGGTGGTTGACATCAGTGCAGATCAGGTGAAGATTTGGACAAGGAATGTCAAAAAAAGCATAGAAGAAAACTCCATGTGAATTTGAGCTTGTGTGAAAGGTGTTTCATTGGTGGTCTCTTTTCAACATGAGCAGTTTATAGTATATCACATGATGAAGAAACAAGATTTGCCGACGAGAATATTGGAGTCTAAAAATGTAGCTAACCATAATTCCAAGAGTCAGAAGCCAAAAGTCTCTCATAGCCAAACCTTTTACTTTCCTTCATACCTGGAATTGCATAAAACCAGACAATCAGGTTTCTGTGTTGAGGAAGTTGTCTTTTTTATGATATATGCTTTAGATGGTCAGTGAAGAGTCATATCTTAGACATAGTCAGTGTAAACGTGGATTATTTTTCTTAAATTTCAGTAATTAGTAAAAATATAGGCAGGCTGCTTATGTCTCAGCCTGCAAAATGAATCAGTTGTCTTGATTCATTGATTTGAATCACACACTTAGAGATGGATGAGAGGAAAAAAAGAGAAAAAGCACACAGTGGCTGCAATACATTCAGGAAACTGCCAGAGAACGTTTGGAATCCATCTCTGTCACTTCAAATGAATTCTCATCCAAGATGGCAAAGATGGATTACGTGTTGGCAGCAGCGTGACAACGGAGCATTACTGATCGAATACACATGCGCGCATACACACACACACACACACACACACACACACACACACGCACGCACTTTCTGTTCTATGATGGTGGAGACTTTCCATTTACTTATATTTTATATATAACATGATACTGAGTTAATGGTATTTTCCATCCCCTATCCTTACCACAAACCTGCATTTTTACACTTCTGTTAAAGTTATTTATTGGTAATTATAGTATTTATTTATTTTTGTGCAAGACATTGTCTTGTGGAGATAGTTGGTGCAGTGATTTTCATAAACTCAACCTCACACACGTCCAGATTATATGTGTATTAAACTGTTTAGTTCATTAATGTCTGTGATATAATATAAAGTTCAGTTTATTATGACTGGAATATTTGTTCTTATATGAAAACATGCACTACCATTCTTTTGGGTTAAAACATTTCTTCTTCTTCTTTTAATTATACTTTTATTTAGTGAGGACAATTATTTATTTCAAATAAATCCTTTTTTTTTTTTTTTTTTTTTTTTTTTCATGAAAGATTCATT
>NW_015628913.1:1443687-1444643 GCF_001515625.1 Sinocyclocheilus rhinocerous
CTTTTTTTTTTTTTTTTTTTACTTTCTGTTCATGAAAGAATCATTTTTTTAATGTTTAATTTTTAATGTCAACCTTGATAATAAGAAATGTTCCTCAAGCACCAAATTAGCATATTAGAATAATTTCTTAAGGATCATGTGACACAGAAGACAATTATAAAAATATTTTTGTGTATTTTAGATCAAATACATTTATAAGAGACTTCTTTCAAAAACGTATATTAAAGCAGTAGTGTTCATGAAGTACTGAAAGGTTTTTTTGTTTTGTTTTTAAAATGATGAATAAATATGTATAACTGTGTACTTATATTGACTGTTAAGAATACCATAAGATGTTTACAGCTGCTTATCAGTCCAGTATTGCTTTGACATTTCAGATATAATGATATTATGTAAAGATGCACTACAGCAGATGTCATGAAAACCAAGGAAGGTAATGATTAATGGCAGATTAATGACACATGTATAATCTGCATGTAAACATCCACAAATGTATCATATCACACATTGAAATAGGGGTCTGACTGACAGGGTCTGATTCCAGTTGTGTAAAATTACAGGAGAAATTAACACCAGGATCCTGGTGTGAACTTTAGATGTATTTATGCACACTTTAATTTTTCATTTATTTATTTTATTTTATTTTTTTGCAAAGTGCACACACATGTTATATACCTATATATAATGACTACAGACTTACTGAACGGACTAAACCCTATGCCTAAAATAACACATTTACATTATTTTGTAAAAAAAAAAAAAATAATAATTTAAACTTTTAAATACATCCCTAAAGGGATATGTTGTCAGGTTTAGTTAACAATTTTGTCCACAAAATATAGAACACACATGCCATAAGAGATTCAGCAATAATAGCCAAAATGGCCATGCCATTGTGTGTAAATAAGCTTATTTTGTGTGTGTGTGTGTGTGTGTGTGTGTGTGTGCATGTGTGC
>NW_015628913.1:1444784-1451701 GCF_001515625.1 Sinocyclocheilus rhinocerous
AAAAAACAGCTTTAAAATTACTCTATTGCATTCCAGACGCTTTTAAAGTACTTTTCACTATACATTTTATGGGTAGCTTGAATGTAAACATTGTTATGAATTCGTTGTATTCCCATTTGTAAAATAGCCAACAAATTAATTGTTGTAGGCTAACCCGATCTCATGAAAGTGCGTGTAGCATGATTTTCTGCTTCTATTTGGCGTAATATTTCTATGCAGAAATTGACTTTGGCATGCAAAAGACTGATAAATTCATAATTAACGGCATGGGTTCAGTCGACAGAAATACGTGATACACAGGCCTGTAATAACTGCTGAAATGTTTGCGGGGCAAATCTCAGATCAGTCTGAGCGCTCATGGTACTCACAGTACAGCCGTTCACCTGCAGGCGCCACAGACTCGGACGGTTGTCGTGGTAATAAACACCGTAAACAGCAAACGTTCGCGTGTCCGCGCTTAATGCGCATATCCTACATGAAAAGCATTTTAGGGGGCCCTTGGCTTTTGGGGGCCCAAGGCGGTCGCCTACCTTTGCCTAATGGGTAAGTCCGCCCCTGGCTAGGAGTAGGTGGAAATGGTCATGTGAAACTAAATTATGACTGTTTTGGTGCAAAGAGCCTTGACTAACATGATAAGTGAACCTCACTGAGAGGAAAAAATGAAATAACAAAGAATTAAGATATGACCCCTGAAAAATCTCATAATGATGGACATCATTAATCATCTGTGATTGCTCAGCTAATTCCTCCTGAGAACAGCTCAGATTAGCTGTTTGGTCTGGAGGTCTGTGTGTCCAACCAGCCATCTTTATCTCCTCAAACTGCCGAAGAATTTAGATTGAACACGAACACACACACACACACACATACAGGCAGACATACACACCCTTCAGACACACACACTGACTCGCTGCAAAAACATGCACATTAAGCTGCATTCCTCGCGTCACGAGAACAGACGATTCAGACACTTGACCTTTTTGACCAGACTGAGGTGACCCTAGAGGCTCTTCTCTCAAACATGTGTGCATGCAGAGTATTTCAGTTCATAGAAATATTAATATTTTGGAATTGGACATTTCTAATAATGTGTTTTCTGATAAGCCTCAGAGTGTGTGTTTAAAGTTTTTGAAAGAAGTCTCTTATGCTTACCAAGGCTGCGTTTAATTATCAAAAATACAGTAAAAACATTGCAAAATATTAACAATTTATTCCTGTGGTGCAAAGCTGAATTTTCAGCAGCCATTGCTCCAGTCTTCAGTGTCACATGATCCTTCAGAAATCACTCTAAAATGCTGATTTGGTGCTCAAGAAACATATAGGCCTAGTATCAATGTTGAAAATTATCAGTGTTGTGCTGCTTATATATATTTTTTTTTTATTTAATTATTTTTAATGGGAACCATGCTACTTTTTTTTCAGGATTGAATAAAAGGTTAAAAAGAATGTATTTGAGCATTTATTTGAATATAAATATTTTGTAACATTATAAATGTATTTACTGTCACTTTGATCAATTCAATATGTTCTTGCTTAATAATAATAATAATAATAATAATAATAATAATAAAAATCTTAGTGACCCCAACCTTTTGAATGGTAGATTGTGTCTGCTAATTTTTAGATTGTTTTTATTTAATTTAGTTTGAACAGTTATTTTATGTATTTTTATGTTAATTTTATATTAAATACATTGTCTACTTTTCTACATTAAAATTTAAATGACATTTTCACTCAAATATCCCTCATTTTGTTTATAAATCAAATATTAAAAATAAAAATATGATCAACTGTTGATGTACAGATTCATATACATTTTAATTTTACTTTATGCATTTTAATGAGGGAAAAACATAAAGCAACAAATATATTCCACAGATGAATGACATCATGATGGTGAATAAATAATAACTCTATTCTATATTTAGGTGCATTATTCCTTTAATTACTCTATACCCCTGCAAATGCTTCAGGAACATGTTCAGCATAATTGCAGTTGTCAGATCATATGCGTGTGTGTGTGTTCTTCACGGGCAGGTTCCTTCCAACCGGTGCGTGCTTTAAAAATGTTCAAATCACGCTCCGAATCTGATGTAGAAGCCAATTTGTATGTGACTTGGGCGGCCTCTCTTTAACGCGTTTCGACCAATTACAGGATCAACACGATCAGAGCGACGCGCGGAAACCGCCGGGCTGCTGTGTTCAGCGTTTCTCTCTCAGCCAAGCAGTAGCACCTTACTTTTACAACCTAAATGCACATCGGCTGTACTGGTGAGAAACAACTGAGAGATTTCGTCAACGGAGGGAAAGAAACAGGCAATAACAGAGGTTGGAGAAAACGCAGTGTCCCCCGCTGCTGTAATTAGACATCTGTGGGACGTCTGTGAAGTCATGCCACACACACACACGCACGCATACACCCCTGTAATCTCACACATGTAACGGAGGGAAATAATAACGTGTCTGCATTGAAAATGCTTGGAGATGGTGCATTAGCAAAAGAAAATGGAGCACAAGCGCTAAAAGCTTGAGGATAATGACTGCTGCTGGATTTTCAGCAAAGATCTTCAAGCAGAAACACAAGAAGTGCATTAGACATGACATGAGGGGAATATTCCTCACAGAAATGAATCATGTTAACTAGATTTCACACCAAAACACCATTTACTACTTTTGATACCGCTATAATGTATAATCAATGTTAGGAATTTGAACAAACCCCTACATTTATCCTGAACTATTTGGGCTACAGACTTGAATTATGTCAAATTACGTAACTTGTTGAGTAGAGGTGCTCTTTTGCTTTTAAACTTGCGATATTCACCTGTCGGACAATAAAAAACCTGCAGAAAAAAAAAATCAAGCGGTTCTCAGTCATGGGTCCGGGGCCCACTAGGGGGCCTCAGCAAGTTTTTGTATTAACATAAAAATTAATTAAAATGCTAAAAACGGTTTTTTTTATTTTTTATTTTTTTTTATATTAATTATTTTTACTATAGATAGCATGACAGAGGTCAGCTTGGTCCCACTTTATATTAAGTGGCCTTAACTACTATGTACTTACATCAAAAATTAAGTACAATGTACTTGCTTTGATAGGAGGGCCTTTGAATGTTGTCTTGAACAGAAAGGTTGAGAAAGAATCACTGCCATACTTACAATTAAGGATAGCATATCATAGAGAATGAGGTCAGCAAGCAATCATCCAAAACACCCTAGAGACCATGATGCACTACAATTCACTCAGAACACCGTAGCAGTTCTATAGCAACAACCTGGAAACCCTTTAATTACTTTGATTTTGTCATAAGGAACTGTATTAACTCACACACTTTAGGTATTTTGGCTGATTATGGTCCATATGCATGGAATTTACATGGAACAAGTTTGTGATGCACCATATCTTGAAGAAAGACTCACTTAGAATATGCTTTAGTGTTCTTTTCTGAGTGCTTTCCTTCCATTTCTCTCTGTCTTTTTCGCTCTCGTTTGAATCCATCCCAGCGTGCTTGAAAGGTGCAATTACCTTGGCGATGCTGCCACAGCAACCGGTGGCGAGACGCTTATTATGCACGGCAGAAATAGATCTGATTGGCCAAATGAAGCGCTCATTAGCTCCCTGTCACTCTCTCAGTGGCCATTAACGCTTTAGCTAAACTGACCATTAAATGAAGCTGCGCTCCCTCCATCTGCCCCTGCTCAGGAAGAGAGGAAGAGAGAGAGAGAGAGAGAGAGACTACTCGTAAACGACAGCTTGGGTTCTGTTTCTCATACAGGTATGTCAAACTAAGACCGTTTCGCAATAACACAGTGGAAGTAAATGGGGAAAAGAGCAGGATATATATATATATATATATATATATAGAGAGAGAGAGAGAGAGAAAGAGAGAGCATTTACTCTGCTCCAAAATGTTGCAATCGTGCTCCCGACGTGAAGGTTCTTCTGAAAGCGGGTAATTTAATTATGTTTCCTCCTTAAAAACCTCAAGAGTCTTGTAAGGGAAACAGGTCAATTTAGCTCAAAGGGAATCATTTAAGTTAAGAACATGCTAACATCAAAGTCTATTGAAATCAGTTGTGAGTTGAGTCTCCTATACTATATAGCACTGCAGGGATGACATATTTTTGTAGGCTAAAAAAGAAATGAGTTAGTTTTCATTGTCCCGAATTCAGTAGGCTTTTTGAATGGGTTTTTTGTTTAAATACCTGAAATAAGGTCTGTGGTTAACACAAGCTCAAGATATTCTTATTTTATTATTCTACAACATAAAATACATCAGTAATACACCTTTGTGATTTTTTTAAAGCTTACTTGTCTTGAAAAAGGTGGTTGCTAACAAGTGGCTAAATCTGACTACAGAGGTTGTCGGGGACACTAAACGTCATCAAACAGAACGGGAAAACTCATCTACTCACTAATCTGCTTTCACTGCCTAGTGTTTATATTCACATTCTTTCAAACTTTCAGAGAAAATGTTTTTTAATGGATTGAAAAAGTTGTAAGCTTGGTGATGGTGACTCTGAAGTCATTTTCCCATTGTGTAGTTTTTTAGTAGCCAAAATTTCTATCCTTTTTATTTCTGGCAACTATTTTTGGGCTTCAAAACTTATAAAAACTGTGTTAATTTGTGAAGATTAGCATGATGAACAAAACATGTAAGAATCATACACTTTCGTTGGTCACAGAATTTTTTTCTGCAATGTTCCAAAAGCCCATGGAACAATCTTATTGGATATAGGCTATTTGTTGAGGTAACCAGGTTGATGCTAACTTACAGGTTGACCTACAAAAATATATCATCACTGCAGCCCTCTATTTATAAGGTGCGGTATGGAGTTGCTACATATATAGATGGTTCTAAATCACATTCTTGACTGTTCCATTTCCAGTTTGGATGCTGCCTATGTAGGCAGCTTTCAGCAAGGCAGCTCACTAGGTTTTGAAACAGAGCTATTGTCTGTAAACACAGTACACCTGCGCCTCACGGTTAGCGCACAACCGATGCTAATCAAATCTCCATAATGAAGAGATTCACTAAGTGAGATTTTGCACACTTTTAGTCATTGGACATGGTGAGCTTTATTTAATGCATGATTAACCGGCTGTTTACTTCCAATACAGCATAAAAACTGCACAGAGAGTGGATTTCAGTGCATGAGGGTGTGTATAGCGATGTTTCCTGGCCATATGTAAATACCTTGAGCTTCTTTGAAGTGCTTATTTTTCTTTTTTAGCTGAATAAATTTGTGTCAGCATACATGTGTGTTCCTCATCAAGGATATTCAGGAGGATATCTGCTCTCTGTCCATGTCAAAGTTTGTTGAAGAAACACTCCTTAATTTTCTGGTCTGGTCTGACCAGCATCCTGAAGGAGGGAGATGAAGGGAATAATCAAAAGAGAGGCCACATGGTACTGTTAAGCTAATGTGTTAGACACCATTTAACAGACAATTTGCCCATTCAGGGAAAGCAGAATTACAAAATTTAATCCAATCTAGCCTAGAGAGCCACAACACTACAGTCGTGGCCAAAAGTTTTGGCAGTGACATAAATGTTGTGTTTTGCAAAGTTTGCAGCTTAAGCTGTTGTGGTGTTCATTCACATTGCTTCTAGATTATTGTGTAGAGTGATCAGATGCATTTTAAATAATTGCTAAAAGCTTCATTGGCCAATAAAAATAATAATAACTTTTCACAAAAAAACTAATTTCACTGTTTTTTGAACCTGACACAAAATGACCAGCTAACATTAATTGACTAATCATATCAGCAGCAAACGTAAAAGTGTGAATGAGTACTAGTCAGGTGAAATCACTATCATACTAACTTCAGGACGTCCCAGAGTGTCCAGCAAGCGCCAGGACCGTCTCCTCCTGAGGAGTCAGCTACAGAATCGTGTCACCTCCAGTGCAGAGCTTGCTCATGAATGGCAGCAGGTTGGTATGAGAGCATCTGCAGGCACAGTGAGGCCAAGACTTTTGGACAACGGCCTGGTGTCAAGAAGGGCAGAAAAGAAGCCTCTTCTCTCCAAGAAAAACCTCAAGGACAGACTGAAATTCTGCAGGAATTCTGCAGTAGAACAAGGGTCAACACTTTAAATATTGACTCATTATATTTTTTTGCCAATAAAAGCCTTTAAAACTTATGATATGCTTATCATTGTTTTTCAGTATACCATAGAAACGTGAAAAAATTAACCTGAATATCTTCAATACTGAAGCAGCAAACTTTGCAAAACACAAAATTTATGTCACTGCCAAAGCTTTTGGCCATGACTGTACACCTGATTGCGGGACGAGGTCACAATACACTATTCATATCAGGTACAAACATTTGCCTGATGACAGAAAAGTTGATTTCTTTGAGTGGAATTGTTTTTCTTTGTCCAGGAGTGAAAGTTTACTGACCAGGAAGGTTTAAGCTATTGCCTACACAGTCACTGTATTTACATATATCAGTGCTTTGGTGGTGCTAACGCAACAAAAGCTGCTGTCAGCCAGCTTTAACTACTGAATATTAAACTGCAGCCATATCCCTGTTCTCTTTTTAAAATAGTTTTTCGAACCCAAGAGTCCAAATTATTTGAAGTCATTAAGGAAAAGTGTTAGAAAGCTCAAGTATATTGGAAAGTGAATAGCAATTTGTTTGCATAAATTATATATTTTTTTTCTTTGATAATTTGTATTTATTTTTTAGTGCAAACATCTATTTTGTATGTAAAATAGGCTTATTATTGATTGAACCTTATTCACAAAATTTAACGGTTTCTGCCTGACACAATTAACGCTGATGCAAACCAGGCGGTAAACAAATTGCCATTTAAAATAGATGTCTGTGTATTTTGTATTGATCACAGCAGCAATTACTCATCAAATGTTTGAGAAGAGAGTTATAACCAGGCAGAAAAATTCCAGCAT
>NW_015628913.1:1452671-1472455 GCF_001515625.1 Sinocyclocheilus rhinocerous
ATGCAAGGAAATTGCTACAAAGAATATTGCACCTGAAAGAACTATTTACTGGATCATCAAGAACTTCAAGGAGAGAGGTTCGACTGCAGTGAAGAAGTCTTCAGGACGTCCCAGAGTGTCCAGCAAGTGCCAGGACCGTCTCCTCCTGAGGAGTCAGCTACAGAATCGTGTCACCTCCAGTGCAGAGCTTGCTCATGAATGGCAGCAGGTTGGTATGAGAGCATCTGCAGGCACAGTGAGGCCAAGACTTTTGGACAACGGCCTGGTGTCAAGAAGGGCAGAAAAGAAGCCTCTTCTCTCCAAGAAAAACCTCAAGGACAGACTGAAATTCTGCAGGAATTCTGCAGTAGAACAAGGGTCAACACTTTAAATATTGACTCATTATATTTTTTTGCCAATAAAAGCCTTTAAAACTTATGATATGCTTATCATTGTTTTTCAGTATACCATAGAAACGTGAAAAAATTAACCTGAATATCTTCAAAACTGAAGCAGCAAACTTTGCAAAACACAAAATTTATGTCACTGCCAAAGCTTTTGGCCATGACTGTACACCTGATTGCGGGACGAGGTCACAATACACTATTCATATCAGGTACAAACATTTGCCTGATGACAGAAAAGTTGATTTCTTTGAGTGGAATTGTTTTTCTTTGTCCAGGAGTGAAAGTTTACTGACCAGGAAGGTTTAAGCTATTGCCTACACAGTCACTGTATTTACATATATCAGTGCTTTGGTGGTGCTAACGCAACAAAAGCTGCTGTCAGCCAGCTTTAACTACTGAATATTAAACTGCAGCCATATCCCTGTTCTCTTTTTAAAATAGTTTTTCGAACCCAAGAGTCCAAATTATTTGAAGTCATTAAGGAAAAGTGTTAGAAAGCTCAAGTATATTGGAAAGTGAATAGCAATTTGTTTGCATAAATTATATATTTTTTTTCTTTGATAATTTGTATTTATTTTTTAGTGCAAACATCTATTTTGTATGTAAAATAGGCTTATTATTGATTGAACCTTATTCACAAAATTTAACGGTTTCTGCCTGACACAATTAACGCTGATGCAAACCAGGCGGTAAACAAATTGCCATTTAAAATAGATGTCTGTGTATTTTGTATTGATCACAGCAGCAATTACTCATCAAATGTTTGAGAAGAGAGTTATAACCAGGCAGAAAAATTCCAGCATGCAATAAATACAAATTATAACAGTAATGATGCTAATTAAAGGTGCACTAAGCGAATTTTGCCATACGATGTCGATATTTGAAAGCACCAAAACAAACACGCCCATACCCCAACAGGACTTCACCTCTATTTTGATAGCTCCGCCCAACACGTACAGACACAACCCTGGCAGAGACGATAGAGGAATCTGCTAAGGCTGCCGGCCGAGGGTATGATGTCATCAATAAGTGAAAGCGATGTGTGTTACTATAATAGTAGTTCAAGAACAAACAAAGCAACCTCTGCGTCCGATTCCAGGCCTTCCCGCTCCTTGAGTTCCCTTTCAGGAACTCGAGCTGCGTCGAACGCTTTGGGAACGCCCTCGGCGAGACACCGTACTGAAGCCTGTGTGAAATCAGTCCAATAGCGAAGCGAGACGTCACGAGCGGGGTGACGTAAGCAGCCAGGAAGCATAAAGGCACATCCGGCCAGCTGGACTGATTTCACACAGGCTTCAGTACGGTGTCTCGCCGAGGGCGTTCCCAAAGCGTTCGACGCAGCGTCTCGTTCCCTTCGGGGAACCATGGTTACATACGTAACCTAGAGACGTTTCTCCACCGCTGAAAAGCTGCTCCAGTATTTATGCGGGTCCAGCCTCTTGCCTGATCTTAACCCTTCTTTTTAATGTTAAGTTCCTCAGAAATTTTTCTCTTTTTTTTTTTTTTAATCTGCCATCTCGCTATCTATAGCCGATTTGCTAATATCTGTCCTTTGCACTGAGCGCGCTCTTCTCCCTATCATTACTAGACACGCCCCTTACTGCTGATTGGCAGCGAGTGTGTTTTGGGACTTTGGGTCCGACACTGTGGTCAAAAGCGTTTTTCAAATATTGCTTAGTACACCTTTAAGTGGACATCAAATTTTGAGAAATCTGTCAATAAAACAATAAGATTTACACTCAAAAAGAAACCACGATATTTCATGTGTAGGTGTAAACAAGTATTTGCAACAAGTTTGCCTGGAAAATATCAAACCTGTTTAAAGACTTCACTGCAAGGTCTCTAAAGGAAATCAATCGATAAACTTCTTCATTCACAACCAACATTAACATCAAATTAAAATAAGTATTTAGAGAAAACATGCCAAAAACGCAATTGGAAACTGTTACTCATGAAGCTGTGGGCGGAGCAATCATCACTCCTAATCCATCAATCCCATTTACAAAACAATCAGCTCCTCTGTCAGCGACATAATGAAAAAATGTTGGATCAATCCAGTTAACCTCTGTTCCAACCCGAGCAGTCATAGAAATCAAATCTATTAAATCAACTGGAGGACTGAGCAATTCAGATCAAGATTAGAGGTTGTCAAGAAATATAATTCATTACCCCACTTATTCATTAACACTGAATATTATATAAATAACCAGGCCCAATCTTAATCATTTTACCATTAGCTAATGTCAGTCATTTGGACTGCTAGAATATATCCCGGTCAATATCAATTACACAAATCTTAACGGAGTATCAAAGAGGACTGCATACCATGTTCTTTGGGTCCATACCTATTTGAGAACAGGAAACAGAGTGAGGAATAGTGGCCTGTTGTACCACAAATCTCTGGGGTGCCACAGCTCCACCCACAGTCAGTCACATGGTGCACGAATGTCTGTAATGGGGGTGAAACAGTGGTGCTGATGGAAACAGTGTTATTTTGGGAAATCTAGCCATTCAATCTTTAGATTTCTGTCATTTAAAATGTTTAAATCTGGCAGTCTAAACACTTTGCTGTTGTCAATCAGCACACGTCTTGCTTTCATCCAGCTGTACAGTATTAAACCAATATTAACCAACATTAAACTTTCAAGCATGTGTTATATGTTTCCTATGCTTTGGATTCCAGCGTAAAAACATTAATGTTCATTTTTGTGGTATACTAGATGCTTTTACAATGCTGCCGCTTTCTCTGCAGCATAACTATTATATCTAAATAGGTGAAAATACCCAGAATGTAGCATACTTTTAAAAATGGACCCCTTGTGTACCATGGCAGTGGAGAAGAAATGAGATACAATTTTTTTTAAAAAGCAACATTGGAGAGTGTTTTTTTTTTTTTTTAAATCAGTTTAAAAAAAATGAGTTTACATTTTACAAATACTTATACTGTGTGTGTATGTGTGTGTGTCTGAAAATAATATTTAGATGAACATGGATGAAGGGGTAGGCAACGGTTTTAAAAAAGATAACAATCAAAGCAATATATGCTAGATAAATACAGCAAAAACAGAATCATACAAAAAAAGTGAACTGTGAACATTGTTTTTTAATAGTTTTTAACAACTTAATAATCTTAATTATTGCTTTAACTGAAAGCTATTATAATGTTACCCAAATCTGTCAGGGCAGAGGAAATACAATCTGTTAGAAGAGATGCAAAATTGATTAATGACTGGTTTAATTAACAATAAATCCGAAATTCAAACTTTTAAATCTTAAATATACTATTTTATGCTCATTAATAAAGTAATGGCCTATACATTTGGTGAACCAAACTACTCAGCTAATGGTGAACTTGAGGAAATGAGGTTCTCATTTTTAAGTTTACTTAAGAGGTTTTTCTTTTGACATGTTCAGCTCTTTAATAGAAATCTTATTCAATGTGACCATTATGTCTTTTTCCAGCTGCCTGTAATTGTATTTTAAGCCCTCGTTATTTCAACCCAGTAGCACTTCAAGGTTTGCGTGTGATAAAAAGGTATGTTAATTAAAACAGTGCTATATCCCAAATTCAAGCTGTCTTCATTTTATCATCTTCTTTTCTCTGTCGACTCCATTTTTACCACTTTTTTCTTCATCAGGAAAAGTTGTTTGCAGTTTCAAACATTCTTAATATGCTGTAAAATGGAAAGTGAGAAGTGAGAGAGAGAGATGAACAGGTGGGAAGAAGAAGCGTGGTGTCGGCAGGGTTCTATAATTCCAGGCTCGTCTGGCTTTGAAGGAAGCAGCACAGCTGGATGGAATAGCAGCAGCGCCTTGAGTCTTCAGCATCTCCATGGAAATGCTTCCGCATCGTCTCTGTGGTCCAGCATCGAAATGAAAAGTGTTGCTTGCTATGCACCAAAGGTGAGCTACAAATAGAACATCTGAAAGTAAAAGAGTTTTTGAATGAGTTTGTGACTCATTTCAGTGGGCGAGAGAAGTAGAGGACAGGAAAGACATTTTTAAAACAAGACGTAGAGAAAGTTTCAAGGAGACAAAGTAAAGCTGGAGATGGAAGTATAGTGGAAACCTCGTGACCCAGAAACTAGGAGAATGACAGCATCAATCTGACAACAGAGCTGTGAACTCTGGCTGACAGCAGCTATGACATCAGCATCAGATCTGATCACTCATGATAGTTTCGCGTAGACAGACTTTTGACTATTGAGACAAAGTCTTTTCCACTTTACAGCAGATTTGGGCCAAGAGCCACCCAGTTAGACAGGAAAAGACTGTCTGACCACATGGAAAACAATCGACCACAGTTTGTTCTGTTTTACAAAACATTTAGGGGTGGGTAAATCTGAAATCAATGACACCACAATAACAGACCACCATGGAAAAATGTAATTTAAATGATGGAGCAGCAGTCCAGTTTTCTTAAGAAACATTTTCAGTAACTGAAATAAAGTTTAATTTAAATAAATAGAAAGAAACTAAAATAAGTTGAGGAACTAAAATTACTAAAATAAAAATAAATGAAAGCTAAAAAGAAATATATATATATATATATATATATATAAACTTAAGTTTATTAGAAATATACTTACTATTAAAAGTTTGTTTCATAGCAAAAGCAGAGAACTCCAACAGTCGTTTTTTGGCAAAAGCAGATAACTCAACTTTTTGTACAACCTACATTTTTTTTTTCTCTTTGCGACACTGTTTCCTATTGTGTTGTAAATGTTAAGCGAACTGTATCCTGACAAGACGAATAAAAATAAGAAATAAAATTTTTGTACACCATTATTTTCTCTGACACTTTTTTCCTATGGTGTTGCATAAACTATTAAACAAATTTTGTGTCTTAAGAATTCATATAAATTCAAGTCAAAGTCAATAAATTCAAGACTCTTGACAAGACGAATAAAATAACTACACTTTTATTTGTTAGACTATCACATTTCTTTCAGCAGCGGAAATTTAAATGTGAGATTCTGGAAACGAGATCCAAATTTAGTGGGAACGGTCAGGTCGGGAAGAAAATTATTCTAAGCGGACAGCGAGTGAACAAAGAGTGAATATATACCGGGTGCGGAATATAACAGTCACGGTTGCCTTCTGTGGCGAAACAAAGAACGAGGAGATGTGGGAACTCAAAGTAACAGTCTTTAATCATCCAAGATGGTATAAAGCAAGGCAGGTAGGGACACAGGAAACACAACATCGACGTTCAATACCGGACAAACTCAGATAACACAGACAGGAACTTAAGTACATGGGGTAAATGACAAGACACACCTGCGAGCAATCAACAATCAAACACACGGGAAAACCAAATGAACAAACTATGAGGACAGGAGCATAACCAAATAAGGGCATACAGAAACAGGAGGCAGGAACAGAGGGAAAACAAAACAAAAACAGACCATAAACGTGACATTACTCCTGAAAGGCACGTCACGCGCCGTAACAATTCCACCGGGGAGCGGGGGTGGGCGCCCTGGAGGCTGGTGCAGGACGGGGACAAGGAAGGCCTCCAGGGCGGATCAGGCAGTTCGGGATGCCATGGCGGAGCAGGAAGCTCAGGAGGCCATGGCGGAGCAGGAGCCCTCCGTGGGCTTAACTCAGGAACTGGAGCCCTCACTGGGCTAAACTCGGGAACAGGAGCCCACACTGGAGCGAGCTCTGGGGCTGGAGCCGACACTGGAACGAGCTCTGGGGCTGGAGCCCACAGTCCCTTACGCCGCAATCTCCTCTTTTGGGCTGAGGAGAGGGAGATGACCGGCGGGCTTGACAGGGGAGAAGCCGGCGAACTCGAGTGCTGAACGGCCGGCGGGCTTGTGTGAGCCGCAGCTGGTGGGCTGGAGAGAGCCTCGGCCGGTGGGCTTGACAACGGCACGGCAAAGCGTGCAGCAGTTTCCATGCCGCGGGGGAAAAACAGGAAAACAAACTCGGATAACACAGACAGGAACTTAAGTACATGGGATAATTGACAAGACACACCTGGGAGCAATCAACAATCAAACACATGGGAAAACAAAATGAACATAACAAACTATAATGAGGACAGGAAAATAACCAAATAAGGGCATACAGAAACAGGAGGCAGGAACAGAGGGAAAACAAAACAAAAACAGACCATAAACTTGACAATAACCTTGCGGGAGCGGGACTAAAAAAATAGTCCAGCGCAGGCCTCTACTGTGAACTAGCTTTGGCTCTTCCTGCTGACTTGAATGGTGATGCTTCCCGTTTGTCAGTTAATGGCCTTTCATTTTTAACCAGAAATATGCACGCTGCTTTTCTGGTGTTCACTGAAGTTTTCCATGCCTTTTTCCCGTGTCACTTGAAATGTTTCTGTTTTGAATCGTTGTTACCAAAGGCGAGACATATGAGGAAAAAATAAACGATCAGTTGTAGGACTATATTCTGTCATAAATCGCATACCATTCATTGCTGAACTTTCTACCGTCCGTTACTGGAAATGAAATGAAATTACTGGTTGATATGTCCTGATCTCAATACACGCTTTTGGTCCGTGAATTAGCCTAGATCTCGCTCGGGACGTTCGATGTCTGTGGAGGTTTGGCCAGGACCGGTTCCAGAATTAAATCAACATATTTTATGTTCCGTCCATTGCCAATCACTGCTATTTCGAGAGTGAATCCCGCATAAATATGCAGATGTCATTCCCGAAACTTTGCAGGATGTAGCCTATGAGTCCGAAAATGAAAGTTTCATACAAATTCTGAATGAATTATATCCTAGAAAGTGCGCAAAGCGTGCTACCTTTATCACTAAAAAGCATCACTCATCTTCGTTCATCGCGATCTTACAAAGTTCCATTATAATCAATGAAGCTCTCTAAGCTGCACAATGAATCTCTTATTTACATCACGTCTGCACTTAGTCATGAGATGATTCAAGAGCGTGCAAAACAGCACTTAAAAACGGCGGCTCTTTCAGCAGTGAGTGAATTCTGACAAAACGTTTCTGATTGGCCATTGCGATCAAGAAATCAACAGATATGTCTGTGATTGATTACATTGCTGCAAAAACATGTTGAGGGTATTTAGCGCTCATATTTAATATTTAGGGGTCTACATTCCATGATTCCATGACAATTGCCCCCCTAATGTTGCCCATATATATATATATATATATATATATCAAAATCACATAACAAAATGACTCAAACCTAGGATTAAAATTAAAACCAAAAAATTTAAAATAAAAGCTGATTCATAATATTAATAAATAAAATAATAGTACATAAATAATACTAAAATTACACTCCACCAGTCACATACAGTTAATTCCACATACTGGGCAAATGTCATAAACTGCATATAGGTCAACCACTCTGATTGTTGTGATTTTTACAGTCATCGAAATTTATAGAGATAGGCTGCTTTCACACTTCTCCAGTTGTGTCCTGTTCATTTGTCTCAGAGCTAACCTTATAGACAACCTGTTTAATCAATACCACCACAAGCTAGTTTCACCCAGAAAGCTATCTTTGAGTTCAACACTTTCTGTTCCAGATGATTTACTGCTTTCTATCAGTCTCAGCGCTGATTCTTCTTGCAGAACGATCAACCTGTCAACCTCTTCCACATCTCCACCGTCAACCCTGCCTGAAGAACAGTCATCCTTTATGAGCCTTCCTTAGGTGTCCCCCATCCCAACATCACCTCCACCCCAGAGGAAACAGGAGAGGGGATGGATGGAGTTACAACGGCCAAGCAGGGAGCTGGAGATCCGGGCTAGCAGAGGAACAGCCTGCTGGGTTTGAAGCTGGAATCTGGAGGTTCAAACTCTAGTGAATAACAACCTCTGGACTGAACAAACAGTAGGAGAGAGAGATGGATGAAGGGACAGAATGAAGAAAGAGAGAGAGATTGGATGGTGCAGGGCTTTTACAAAATTATAATTTGTTTTGTTGTTAAAGAGATGAAACGGAAGTAGTAAAAGATCATTTCTACTGTATTGTATTGTACTGTACTGATTATTGAGCTAGGAAAAAATGTTCGGGAGGTTTTTATCCATTTGTTGTTGAGTGGATTTTGAGATGTAGGCATTATACTCAAAAGAGTGCAAGCTTGTTCATGCCAACTTTAATTGCAGATATGGAGGACAATCATGTTATCTGTTTAAAGAGAAAATGTGTAATTTTTGGTACCATTAGCATCACCAAATGGAAAAAGAAAATTACTGTTTTCAAACAGGTTTCCTAAACACTCCCCGTATGTCATTGGTTGTACATATAGTCCCACCCCCAAACCCACACTACTGGTTGAGCGTGCTGTAACGTCAGGCTTAAATAAATAGCAAAATGTTTTGGTAGCACCAACCACACTAAATGTTTACATTTTGTGGAGAAAGAATTTTAGCACTAAAAATAACTGCAAACTTTACCTTTAACACCACTATTGCCGTTAATACCACAAATGCCACAATCAGCCAGTCTCTAATTAAAACACTAATTCTCATATATAAATATTGGTGACTCAATGTGAGTTATAGTTCACATATTATTAGTTCTAAAAACAAGAAAAAAGCAAACTTCTAATTGTACATTTTCCACTGAGGTAAGTTATTAGAAGATACCCAGCATCTCATTTTACAGACTTGAAGAGAAGTTTAGAGTCTGGAAAGATCAGACGATGAGAACTGTGCGAGTATGTAAACACAAACACTTCCATCATTACCAGACAGTCACTTTAGAGCGCTTCAATATCTTTGATTTGATTCTCCCAAATTACATCAGATCAAAAATATATTTCTTGCAATGTTTCATTTTATGAGATTATTTTGAATGTACTTGTTCACTAAAGTCAAATTTCCTCTGCATTTGGCTCTTGCATGGCCCCAAGCATTTAGTGTATACAACAAAAGGTGTGGCACGAACGGTGGCTGATGTACTCAGTAATCTTAATAACGGGAAACAAATTATCACATGCACAAAAACATAATTATTGATTCCTATTCGCAGGTGACGGGGAAAAAAATTCACTTATTGTCATGACAACAGCACGATTGAGAAGAGTGGACTATATTTCCTTTAAGTCTTTAAGAGCAACCACTGAGCAATAAAGCTTTCCTTTAGACTGAAATCTAAACACAATTTCTTTCTTAATTGATACACCTTTACTCACACAAGCATATTTATTTCAAGTGCTCAAGAGTGGTCTCTCTCCTTTCACACCTTTCTTTCATTCTCTTATCTCCCCGTCTTCTCCAATACCTCACTTCAGGAGCTTATCACGAGTTACGCAGGGCACTGGTGTGCTTAAAAAAACAAAGTCTGTCTGGCCGTGTAATAGGCCGTCACAGAAGGGCTCTCCTGAAGGATGTCATCTAGAGTACACCAGGCAGCACGTCTGCTTCTCATTCTATCTATTTATTTATAATCCAGAGAGAAAGAAAGAAGGAGATATTAAGGTTAAATGCATAGTTCACCCAAAAATGGAAATTCTGTCATCATTTACTCACCCTCATGCCCTGCTGCTCTTTTCATACTATGAAAGTGGATGGGGACCAAGGATCAAGAAAGTAAGTCACACAGGTTTGGAATGAGGGTGATAATTGATGACAGAGTTGTAATTTCTGGGTGAACTATTCTTGTAACATTCGTCGTTATAAATCACTAGACCTCACTAGACTGACAAACACTGAATTCCCCGTCAGGAACGCCGGCTCTGTCGACATGTCTATTTTGCGGTCAATATTTTCTGCACCTCTAATGAAACGAAGGTCCCAACGGCCAGCATATTGACTAAACTGTTGCTATTCAAGACACTTGACTTTTTCAGTTCAAACTTCCAGGAGACAGTGAACACAAATACATGTACACTTCATATGGCTCGGTTATTAAAAAGTGTGCATATTACCTCAACTATTTCTGAATACACAGATGGAGGAGAGTGAAAAGAGAGAGAGGAAAATCATAATTCAGTATGCAAATATATACAAGATAGAAGACCAAACGTAACTCAGCATTGTAGTGTTTTGCTTCATTGAGAAGAGGACGTTTAGATTTCCACAAAGACACAGTCATTCTCTCTCACTCTGTCTCTTTCAGTCCTTTATTTAGTCTTCGTCATGACCATAAAAACCACCAAACCACCGTCCACATACGGTGGACGTACATTTAACACAGCTGGGTGAACCTGAGCAAACAGAGGTTTACTAACATAAATAAGCGCAAACCAAAAAAGGGCCTTTGTGTACACAGAAGCCAAACAAACACAGATCAAATCAAAGCCACAAAGCCAATGGAGAGACCTGCTGGTAGACATACAAAATAGCTCTCGGTTATCATTCATCATGGTCAAGAAAAAACAAACACACACGTATTTCATATCCACAGGCTGATTACTGACAGACATGAAGATAATGTTGTTGTGTTGTTAAAGGTGCTGTATGTAAGTTTTTGACTCTACTAAAGCATAAAAATACCATAATATGTTTGCAGATATTTAAGACACATGCTAAGTTAACATACTTGTTTATCTGAAAAACAATGCTACAGTCAGTTATTCTCCTTTGAAAATGTGCGGGCCGGAATGTCAGCCTCTGTTTTGGTTTGTGAAACCCGCCCACTGCCAGTTTACTCAATCGTATTTCATCACCCTGGGTTGCCAGTTGGCGGAAAACACAACGTATTTCATTTCATTCATGGAAGCTGCCAAAAATGGGGGAAAAACACTAAGCAAGTCAATGGGGACTAGCAACTAAAGGTGAACTATCCCTTTAAGCACAGGCATTGATTTGGTGAGTAATGAGAATGTCTCACTTAGTGTCCGTTTGAGGTGGGGACAGATTTTGTCCTTTAAATGAATGAGCTGAATTCTCAATCACATCACACAACACATATAAGCACAATTTCCTCCTTAATCAAAGAGATAATGACACTTCTCCTGCTAGAGAGAGAGTGAGAGAGAGAGCGAAGAGAGACAGAGAGTGAGAGACAGCGAGAGGGGACGCCAGTTTGTTTAGCACTCATTAAGAAAGCATTAGTCTTGCGCTCTGAGCTTTGATTACATTTTGGTCATGAAGTGATGGACAGGAAGAGAAAGAGAGTGTGTGAAAGAAACACAGCCCAGCGAGAGTAGTTCTTTCACAGATGATCCACTTCAAATGTGCTGACACCAGAGCTGGAGGGGCTTTGTGCTGGGTCAGGGTCTCATTACGCTGATTATTGGTATCCAAACTTTAAAGTCTTGGATAAGACATTTAAAATATTATTCTCATAACCTACTCAACTGATATGCATGAAACTCTTCAGGACGAAAAGTGTTCTAAAAAAAGGGAAAATAAAAAATGTAATGTTTTCTTTTTTATTATTATTACTTATTTTCATTTAATATTTAATCATAATCAAAAAAAAAAATCATTATAGTCACTCTTTCACACTTCTAGTGAGTACCAGACGTTCTTCTTCTCCATCTCCCCTCTGACTCACCAAACCACACTGGCTATATTTTATCAATATGATGTCTTATTTTATTACAGCAGCTCTTGGATCAGCCACACCGGATCATGTAACTCAAATATTATGGTAACACTTTTTTTTAGATAGTCCACTTTAGACATTCCACAAACAGAGTATTAGTATACTATTAGGTTAAGGTTAGGGTTAGTAGGATAAGTTGACATGCACTTGCAAAGTTGCCTATAGTCAGTAGGATGTCTGTTGGGGAACCATCAAAATAAAGTGTTGCCAAAATGATGCGCTATATATATATATATATATATATATATATATATATTGTCGTGGTTTACCTATTGCAATTTCAAGAGTAAATCTTGCGTTTATATGCAGATGCCACTCCCGAAACTTTGTAGCGTGTACGTGGTTCTCTGGTCCTCTTTGCAGCATGAAAAAAAAGAAATACACTACTAGTTTGCCTGAGATAAACAATGAAACACACACACACACACACACACACACACACACACACATGCACGCATCCATCACACGCTCTTTAGTGCAATGTTGATGAAGGCTGATGTCATTAGAGCATGAGATGTCTCATGTGGCACTGGAGAGGTCGGTAATGAAAATCAATAAAACCAGCCCTGCAAAGCCGCCTATTGTCCACTTGTATAAATCCAGAGTCTGCCTAAAGAAAGCCCAGGTGACTGAGGAAAAAAGATGAAAAGAAGAAAAGGATACGACGAGGCAAACACCTCACTCATTTAAACACGTCTGCTGCCATTGGTCTCACCCACATGCCATGAAAACATCTGGAGTTGTAGATCTTCGCCTGTGAGCATGAGCCACTCAAACCTACAAATTCTCAACACAGAACACACGAGCAAGAATGTATTATTTAGTGAATAACCAATGTTACACTGTCCTTCTGTAAACCAACTGAAGCACAAGTACATGGCAAATCAGCGAAAAAGAAGGAAATCATTATCTGTATTTGTTTCTGTTGCTAAAAGCACCCATTTATATATTATAATACCTGATGTTGGCTGTCTGGGCTTGAGTGCATAAAAAGTCCATTATTAGATAGGTACCTTATAGGTAGTGTCACGAATCCTGTCCATGGACTTCCGTTCAATCACCACCAGAGATCACCCTTCCATTACATTGACTCTCGCACTACACAAACTGTTGCATGTCATCCCGGACGACATATCCCACCATCCATTGCACTGATTGCACACAGCACTGATTGCACACAGCTGTCATCAATCACACATTCACTATATAACACTCACTCAAACAACCATTCACTGCCGAGTATTGTATGCGCTTATCGCCAGCAGTGATAGCTACCTTACATTTTCTCGGTTTCTGATCTTTGCCTGTTTTCCTGGATTTATCCCTTTAGTCTCGCCCTTTTGATTCTGCTCGCCGTTTGTTGACCTTTGCTAGCCCTAGGACTATTCTTGTGTCTTGTCCGCCATATACCTGTTTGCCATTGTTCGACCCTGCCTGTGTTTCTGACCTCTCTGCTTTAAATAAAACTTGCACATGGATCCGCACGTCTCACGTCTCGTCAGCCCCGTTACAGGTAGATAGTTATTGATAGTTTACATATGAAGTATTATTATTATTAGTTATAAACTCTATGCAAAATTAGGCTAAGTATTTGATTATAAGATCTGTAAAAACAGTAGTTTCCTATTATTATCAGTTGAGAACAGTTGTGCTGCTTAATATTTTTGTGTAATCTGTAATTTTTTATTTTCAAAAGAACAATTTATTTGAAACTGAAATATTTTGTAACCTTATAAATGTCTTTACTGTCACTTTTAATCAATTTAATGCATCAATGCTGAATAAGTAAATAAATAAATAAATAATGCTATTAGTGTCCATGGAAAGCAGACAGCAAATAGTTTCATTCAAAATTTCTAGTGTACCATTTCTAGTGATGATGGCAAAAGCAATTCATCAAATCCCTGGGAAGAATAACCAGGCATGTATCTTGACGAACTTTGTAATCGAATGCACTTTTGGCATTTTAAAGATCCACTTCAAGTGTCTAAACCACATTGGTGTAAAATATGCTAGAATGTGCAAGTCTGCTGCCTTCACACTCTTAACATCAGCTTCAACAAATGCCTTTCTCCATTAATTAGTGCACTGTAAATTCCAATTAATAAACCTTACTTTAAAAAAGCATGCAAACCGATTGCCTTGAAAAAACCAAGTAAAGTGAAATAAGAATAATAATTTGTAATAACAAAGGTTTATTTAGTGTTGTAAACGCGCCTTAAAATTAGCTGTTACTTAATAAAACCGAGTAAGTATAACAACTAAGTAAAGATAACTAATTATATCCAAGTAAGGTAAACTACTGGATTTTACAGTGTGGATGCTTCAGCGAATGGACATCACAGATCATATCTTGAGGAGAAGTCTATCAACATTTCCCTGGATATTTCATAATTATGCTTCCTGAGTGTCCAAAGAACAATCGCTTATAATAGACGAGGTGTAGGAGAAGTCCTTTGTGTGTGATAATGAATTTACCTGCCTTAATCTGGGACACCATTAATGGGAGATCTCAACTGAGTTACCATGGAGAAAACTGAAGACAGAGAGAGAAAGAAAGAGATGCTCACACAGGAAATGATGTGCTCTTGAGATTGTCTTCATGTTAATATGCCCGTTCAGTACACACACAGGCTCCCACACCTCTCTCATGTCATCAGTCAATCTTTATCAGACTCCAGGAACAAGGGAAGAAAAGTGATATGAGAGCAGGAGTGGAAATGGATGCACCTTCCTCAAAGCCACAAACAACCCAAACATCAGCCCCCTCCATCCCGCCAAAAATTACCCGTCAGCCAGCAGCGACCTCGAGTTTCCAACTAACCTTCATTTCAAGAGTTTGTTTGCTGCTGCCGCCTTGTAAATAAGCGAGTTTTCTCAGGAGAAGGGAAAGAAAGGGAGAAAAAGAAGGAATAAAAGGCAGAATATTGCTGGCCCATGCAAATAAAAACCTCCATCATGGAAGCTCATTTTTCAGAGTGCCCTTTGACGAGAGCATGTAAATAGAGATGGCGGCACACCAAGCGCTTGCCAAAGCCATTGGCTCAAGACCCACTAAAATTCTGATCCGCCTCCCTAAAAGCCTTTCTGTGCTTCTGCTCCTTTCTCTCTCTGGGTCTGAATAAAACGATACTGCACTTGTCCTGCTGGCTAATAAAGTCAAGCTAATTCCCCTAAAGTGGCCACTGGACTTGTAAACAGATTTATGACAAACGCAAACAATGCTAATGGATGAACGGCGAGCAGCAAAGGGCCTAATTCCAGAAACAATAAAGACGGGATCCTTTTCTACATCAGGATATACGCCTGTGCTAGGAACACTTAAAGTGATTCAATCCACAGTAAACTGCCTGAAGAACGGTATAAAGTGTCACGGTGCGTGCGGGGAGATGAAGCGAGGACTCAAGTGCAGGAGAAATGGTTGTTTATTTTAATAATAAAAATGAAACAAAAACAAACTCAAACCACCCCGAAGGGGAAAAACAGACAGGCAGGCCTAAAAGTAGCTTTAAAGACCACTTTAGTTTGCGAAATCTCACTTTTCACAAAACTGGCACTAAATTAACCGCTTTTCAAATGATGAATTCTCATTTCAGGACAAAATTCAAGAACAAAATTCTTACTGTGCAGGCCAAGAAGCGCATGTCTTTTTTATTGTGGAAAACCACAAGACCAAAAAATTGGACTTTCATAGAAAACCTCAAAGAATGCCTCAGTTATTTTGTTTAAAGTTCACATCATTGGAAAACCTGCCGCTAGCTGTGCTCATGACATTTGACATCCGTGCTGAAATTAACAGAAGGAAAGCAACAAAAGAAGATTTAAAGAGATTTCACACTATTTAAAGGGGTCCAATTATGCTCTTTTACAAAGTCTTGATTTTGTTTTGGGGGTGTACTAGAACAGGCTCTCATACTAGGTTGTTCGAAAAACACATTGTTTTTCACATATTTTACATCATTACAACACCTCTCTCCCCAGTCTGGCATGAACGGCTCGAATAGTTCCTGTATCAAATGAAAGCCCGCCTTCTGAAATACGAAATGTGCTGTGATTGGTTAGCTGGGCCAGTGTGTGTTGTGATTGGCAGCACTCGGCGCCTGGTCGGGAAATGTCAGGATGTCGGGAAAAAGCTTCAGTGTAAATATTGCATCAAAATCAAATCAATTTGAGCGCGATTTAAACCCGGATATTGTAACCACTTTAAGTTCGTCTGCCTTGGGAAAGCTAGCGTGCCTCCGACATCATCTATAGTGATATATCCGATAGTGATAACACTCGTTGCCTTCTCTAGTGCAGCTCAACCAGGTCTCGTCCCATTCGTCGATCTTTGTGATATCACAAATTCCGGAAAATATGCGTTGTAGTCCAAACGAGTCGTTCGTTGTAGTTTTTGAAAAGTGATTTCTGTTAAATAAAATATATCCTTTTGAAGTGGACTTTGAGCTTTGTAACTTTGCAGATCTTTTTTTATGCTCAAACAGCAACATTACAGACTAACTAAAGTTGAAAAAGTGAAAAAGCATAATAGGACCCCTTTAAGTGACAAACAGAAGAAACGCTCGTCCACTTCATTTTTGTGAAAGTGTGGCAGGTAAGGTGCTGTCACCTTAGAAACTTGAGGTGAGACAGAAAACACTTACATACTGTACTTACAGAGAAACATAAACACATCTAAATCAGTTAAACATGACTAAAAATTAATTACTCAGAAAGGATGCATTGACCAAAAAATGAGAGTAAATACCTTAATAACGTTACAACAGATTTAAAACGTTTCCACAAAAAAAAAAAAAAAACTTGAGCAGTACAATTGTTTTCGACACAAATTTAAGATAAATTTCAACATTTCGTGAGTAACAAATCAGCATATTAGATTGATTTCTGAAGGTTCATGCGACACTGAAGACTAGAGTAATGCTTGCTGGAAATTCAGCTAATTTATTAATATGTACAATCAGATCAACTGATTGTTTAATAGATGAATGATTTCTCAACTGACTACATTAATTGTCTTTTTTTGGGTGAACTTTCCCTTTAACTAATGATGTAACTATACTTGTTTTCCCTTCTGTTTCTTTCTCTCTTCTTTGAGGTTTTTATTTTTCCTTTGTTGCCCTTGATATGTAGCACCCTCCAGACGTCCAGCCCTGGGGAAAGCGCTAACTCAACATCAGAGCTCTTCCCTGGGGTAACACCCTGACAGTTCCCCCATTCCTGATCAATTCTCTCCTCAGGTCCAGACTGAAGCCATGCAGCCAAAGTCTTTGACAGATGGACAGAACGAAAGAAAGAGAGGGAGAGAGCAGATGATATCAGGCTGTTCATTGAAAGGTGACGTGTTTGGTCAGACAGAGACAGCAGCTCACATGATTGATAGGCAGAAATGAACCCGTCCGTCAAAATTGAAATTAGACGAGAGCTGGAATGGCTCACATTTGAATGCTCAAAAACCCTGGAGAAAAGACAAAAAAAGAGAAAAGAGTGAAAAAAGGAAGAAGGAGAGAGATAGAAAAGAGTGAAAAGAGATGTGAAATACAGAAAAAAAAAAACATTCAGCTGTGCGAAGTGTATGAATTATACACACAAAGCCCGTCAAAAATGGAGATAGAGAGTCTGATTACAAAGCGGCCAGAGATGGTGTTGACTCACAGATCGCTGCGTCGATGAAAATGTAAATAACGGTACATATTTTTCAGATCTGATCTTGAAAGGTCAAAGTGAGGAGTTTCAGAATGATTTGTTTATTGTACCGATGCTCTCACCGACTGTAATTTACTCTGAAAAACACATATCCAATGATTTATTCACTGCAAATGCACTGTATTCAAACTGACGAAAAAGTACTGCAAAACCATGGTACAGTGAGATATACCATAGTACAGAATGGTAACCATACTAAAACAGAGCTGTTCAATGACCCAAAATGAACTGAAAACAGAGTAGAAAATAACAATGTTTTAGAAAGTCTTTCTTGAGCACCAGATGAGAATATTAGAATGATTACTGAAGGATTATGTGACACTGAAGACTGGAGTAATGGCTGCTGAAAATCCAGCACATCTGTGGCCCAAACTGAACTGAAAACAGAGTCTAAAAAGACAACAGAAAGGAGACTACTTTGACACCTCTGAGTGGAGGAAATACCCAGTAAAGTCTTCAGAGGCACCACTAGACTTTACACACAATGAACATATTTGACCCAGGGCTTCAAGATGCCTATTCCAAGGTCCGTTTGTCAAAATCATCGCTCTAGCTAAAAGGAAAGGAAAGCTCTCTAATTTTCTTTAGATTTCACCATCTTGCTTTCTGTCTGATAGCAGGCCCAGGTTGAGCTCACAGGATAAAAATGCTCAGGGCTGGTGTTGTGCTGCTGGACCTCTCTGAATTGGTTTGATGTTATGCATTGTTTTTTCTCATGTTCAGTTTTTGCATGACTGCTGTGTGTACCTTTGACCTGGTCCTCGTGCCCAGCCAAAAAACAGCCTCTTCAAAAGAAGGATACAAAGGAAACAGGCTTCAGTTAGTTCAAAAGCATGCATATATATATATATATATATATATATATACATATATATATCAGTGGCAGCAGGATGCCGCTGAGTGACAATCAACCATGAAAGGAGCCTGATCTCGGATGAGCCGTCTGCCCTCGTCTCTGCTTTCACACCTCTGTCGGTGAAGTAATGCAGCCGGAGGAAAGGGACACAGCATAGAACGTCGAATTAGAATTGAGCACATATAGCCCTCGTCCTGCAGACAGACCCTGCACACTGGAGAGATGCTGCGGAGTCCTTTCAGTAAACAAGAGGAAAAGAGATGCAAGTAGCAGTGAAGAAAATGTGAATGGAGAGCCTGTCCTGATCTCATGTGTATGGCCTCCCTCATGCACACATCAGCTGCCTGCCCGATAGGAAGCTTGTTAGACACCATTAAAGAAAAGTTTGGACTGCTCACAGGCAGAAAGGTTTTGGGTGTTTGAGAGCAATTTGTGTGTGTCTGCTTACTGGCAGCTCTGTTGGAACTGAAGTGTGATTAAATGTTGCTAAAGAATTATCATTGACTCCAATTACACATTAATCAGGACCGTTATCGAGCTGAATCACGGATGATAGATAATTGCCTTTTCACTGGCTATTCCAGAGAAGTTGTCAGATTACACATTAAAATAAAGAAGAAATGCCACCTCTAAGGTGCATTATTGAGCAAGTGCTAAATTGACCAGAATCGTGAGAATGCAGAGAGAAATTAAATTTTCATGATTGATTGGACTGAAATAAGGAAAGAATTGTCCCATGATCCCATGACATTTTCATATAGCGAAGGCTAGTGCTTGGGCATTGTAACAGGAATGACTCTCTATCGCCCTATTTGGACTGTAATTGTTTTACATGTTGACATGATGCAATTTCAGCATTAATAGGTGCTAGTCAGTTATTTTATTGCCTTTTTTTTCTCACTTACTTACTCTTACTAGAAATTCCTGGACAAATTACCTACTGCTTTTTGGGTCATTTTATTCCTGATTGATTTGTCATCTCTGAGTTTACATAGAGTAATTGGCATAGTAATTTGGTAACCATCCAAAGACATATGTTTTATTATTGAGGAGCCATGCAAATTGCCATGTTTTTGCCCTCTGGACTTTTGGAAATTAAAACTCCCTAAAACACACTTTATATTTTACATGCATCACTGGAGAACTGTGCAATTTTCCATATACAGTTAGTAGTTTAATTGAGGCATAGTTAATGGTTTGTTAATAGCGGGAATTGGACCTTAAAATAAAGTGTGACCATATATTCCTTTAATTTGGCAAAGCTGAATTTTCTGCATCATAATGCCAATCTTCAGTGTCACATGATCCTTCAGAAAGCATTCTAATGCTGATTTACTGC
>NW_015628913.1:1474271-1489144 GCF_001515625.1 Sinocyclocheilus rhinocerous
TATATATATATACATATATATATATATATATATAATACTATGTATTTAAATACGAATACATTAATAGCACTGTAAAAATATCTGGTTAAATTTACGGTAAATACAGCAATATTAGAATAATACAACTCTGAAAATAAAATATCATCATATGTCATGTGTCATGCAGGAACTTCTAGGAATGTTCTTTTGCTGTTTTTGACTCTAACCTATATATTCCATAGTTCTTACTACCAAAAACCATACAAAAAAATGGTGTTTGTGCTATCCTCCTTTAAAATAAATTCCACTTAGTTTGACATTTTGTTATGCGATGCATTTACATTCAGACAAGTGTGACAACTTTTAGGGCCATTATAAATCTGTTTACAGAATAAGTCAAGGGTTCAAGTATGCAGGGTTAACATCATTGTTCTTTAAAATATACTACACAAACATAAATAATTTATCTTCCTAAAAAATGACACTTTACAAACCAGAGAACAGATAACACAAAGAAAAAGAAGAAAAATAAAACTATATTCTGCTCTCTTTCTAGCATATGCTCTGCAACAAAATCCAATTCATTTGGAGCTATGAGAGCAAAAGGCTTACTACGAAAGATAGAGATGAAAAAGTACCCATACACAAAACAAGATTTATCTAGAACAATAATAAAAGAACACATAATTATGTACTAAGTGACTTTAAAAGAGGAAGCCAGGTTTATTGTTTGTTGGTCAGATTTAGAGGTACAAGATATTTAATATTACAACACATGGCTTCCAACATAACAGGAGAAGATATAAAAACATTGTATAAGCAACCCATGAAATCTGGATTTAAGATATGACAAATACACCTGCTAATATGGCATTCCATATGCTGTATCCATGACAGGGTCAGTTTAGTTCAATAACAATGTTAATTGTATCAGCCAGCAAAAAATGACTTAGTGCCGCTTTAAGTCAATATTGAACGCTTGGGACATCAAGTGTGTATTTTGCAGAATGTTCTCACCACTGAGTGTTGGCAGGGATAATTCAGGTATAACCTTGCCGATGAGGGAAACTCAGGGGTTGAGAGTTTGAGAGCGGCAGTAAAAGTCTCGTCAGAGAGTTTAATGGCCGAACCCAATGCTCCAATCCATTAGGAGCAGGGTTATGAGAATTAGAGCCCTTTAATCCACATCCATTAATACTGACTGCCAATAACACATTTCACTGCACTAAGCTTTTCCACAACCCCAAAACATAGAATAAATGAATGAATACATGTAAAAAGCAAACTATAGAGTTTACAGTACAATACTTTAAAAGTACTCTTTCACAAAGTCAAAGGCAAATGCAAGAATTCAGTTCAAAAATCAATGCAAAAAGCATGTTTTGGGGTAACAACACAAACTGCATATATATATATATATATATATACATTTTTTCAGGTTCGATATTGTCCCCATCACTTTTTTTCATGCGGCATGGACGTACCTAAAGCATTGCAGATGAAACATATCCAGCTGACATTCATTTCTGTTAAATAAAGTTGCAATCTGGTGCTAGAATCTGTTGTTTTTAAAATCATGTTGAATGTTTGTTGCGATGTTATTAGCGATGGCACGTTCTCTTTTGGCTTGTGCACAGTCTTCACACACGAGCGCTTTGACATTGCGGGGATCTGTTCATTCCGGTTAAATCACAAAACAAAATACACACAAACGTGTCCCTGCTCTTGATATACGATCACTGATGAACATCTTTTTAATAAGGGAAAAACAAAATGATGCATGGGCAGATTAGAACCCAAAACCTCTGACATGCCTAACGAAAATTCTACCACTAGACTGCTTAGGAATACAAATGTCCATTGTGTGTCTATGTATTTATTCACTGACGTGAAGAATCCCGGGCCTAATAATACATTTTATTAACATGTAAGAAACTATCATGTTAAAAATGAGTTCTATGTCAATACATTAACCCCCACTCCCCCCCCAAACACTCTTTCCTGTCCCACCCACTTCTAAACGCAAAGTTACATCAACTGCACACCCACATAAAGTGCATCAACTAATGTTAATGTGCACACCTTGCAATGTTAAAAATATATCTGCATATACATATATTAACATCATCCTAACTAATATTAACATATAGAACTGTAAAAAAAAAAAAAAAAACAGACCTCTGAAGAATGTAAAGTATATCTACTTTTAAATGGCCTTCCTTCACCACCACTACCATCACAAAACTGTCTTCTGAACTATATATAGTACACATTAATTTGTGTTTACCTAAATCAATATTCTCCTTAAAAAATGCTCAACCAGAGACAAACTTTTCCCATAAGCTTAAATTCTGTACCTGATATTAAATGAATGTTCAAACCACACTAGCCCGCTAGAGTTTTACAGGCTTATATCTGTACAGCAAACTTTTGGCAAGTGCAACGCTGAAATTTAAGGTCCCATTTTGGTTAAAATCTTAGAGGTTTTATAAAGCCAAAACTTTTATACAGGCACACTAATATAGACCCAAAGGAATGTGACAGGATTGAAAATACTAGTGCAAAACTGAACCAAAAATGATTTGTTGTCGAGATGTGGACCTGGTTGAAGGAGTTTTGACATGCTGGACAACGAAAACATTTTATTCATATTGAGGACACAGTCATGTTTGTGCACAATCTTTTGGTGTTAACAGCACAGTCAGGCATATACAGACAAGAAATTGCCTCTCCCCATATTCAGTCGTGTCTTTTTTTCTGAGTGCATGTTTGTATGTATGAGTGCTGTCGAGCGATCCAGACGCTGCCTAAATTCCGGCGGGGCGCATTCCTGGCAGGACGAGATTGTTTTAGAAGCCTTCAATAATAAACAGCTCACACAGCGCTCGGAGACCGGCCCCATCAGCTCATCTGTCCCTCTCTCTATATATACTCACTCCTCATCATCCTCTTTCATTTATTTTCAGTCCATGTCTATGTCTTTATGTTGGACATATTTATCTGTGTATGCTGTATGCACAGATGTGTTGAAACATGAGTATATTTGTGTAACTCGTTAGCATACAGAGCATCGCTCACATCTCGGCCGTCCAGCACAAGCGGTTTTGTGTGTAACTGTGTTATGTTAAAAAACAAAGAGCTATCCTGGGTTGTTCGTGGTTACTAATGTCACAGGAAGTGACTGCCAGATTACTGATTAGCTGGGACAGAGGTTACTTTAACAGTTTTACTTTACCTGTCCCAAGAGATGTAAAACAATTCTACAGTTTGTTTATTTGTATGTGTCACAAACAAAAGGAAATGTTACCACAGAAATATAATAGTTTCTTGGGAAACATGAGTATATTTGTGTAACTCGTTAGCATACAGAGCATCGCTCAGTGCAGAAGCACATCTCGGCCGTCCAACACAAGCGGTTTTGTGTGTAACTGTGTTATGTTAAAAAACAAAGAGCTATCCTGGGTTGTTCATGGTTACTAATGTCACAGGAAGTGACTGCCAGATTACTGATTAGCTGGGACAGAGGTTACTTTAACAGTTTTACTTTACCTGTCCCAAGAAATTCTACAGTTTGTTTATTTGTATGTGTCACAAACAAAAGGAAATGTTACCACAGAAATATAATAGTTTCTTGGGAATTTACCATGGTAATACCATGGAATTTTGAACATACTGGAGGGTCCAAAAGTCTACATTTTTGTTCCAAGGAATAAAGAAATACATGTCTGAAATGACAAGACAAACTGCAGTTTTTGGTGAACTAACACTTCTAACAGTTTTGACTGCCAGATTACTGATTAGCTGGGACAGAGGTTACTTTAACAGTTTTACTTTACCTGTCCCAAGAGATGTAAAACAATTCTACAGTTTGTTTATTTGTATGTGTCACAAACAAAAGGAAATGTTACCACAGAAATATAATAGTTTCTTGGGAATTTACCATGGTAATACCATGGAATTTTGAACATACTGGAGGGTCCAAAAGTCTACATTTTTGTTCCAAGGAATAAAGAAATACATGTCTGAAATGACAAGACAAACTGCAGTTTTTGGTGAACTAACACTTCTAACAGTTTTGAAAGCAAACAGGTTGTTCACCAATTTTCATATAACCTACTATTCATTCCTTGCTCACACTTTATTTTAAGGTCCAATTCTCACTATAACAAACCATTAACTATGACTTTTAGGTAAACTCCTAATTTTCTGCTTATTAATATTTAGTAAGGTAGTTGTTATGTTTAGGTATTGGGTAGGATTAGGGATGTAGAATATGGTCATGCAGAATATTTGCTTTATAAGAATTAATAAACAGCCAATAGGTTAGTAATAGGCATGCTAATAAGCAACTAGTTAGCAGTGAGAATTGGTCCCTATACTAAAGTGTTACCTATTACTTAATAAATTTAAACATGGACAGCATTACTTATGTTAGAACATATTATTTGGGCCAAGATATGAGAGAAATTCCATGCTAAAATAATTTATGGAAATATTTCTTTGTCATATCAAATGTAATGATGTATGATTTACATGTAAAGTATGATTCATGTAAAAATCTAGCATCATAACAATTTTTTTAATGAAAATTACACTGTTGGGTATGTAATGGTATATAAATACCATTGTAAATGATTATGGTAATCAGTGTCATGGTATTGCAATGTCACAGGAGCAATTTTATTCTGAGGTAGCTTATTTTAAAAAACTTCACAGCAGCACCCGTCAAATGCACTACATTTTTACAAGAGGGTGAGAAAACAGCAATATGTTAAGATTATGTTAATGTTTACATTAGTGTGTTGTGCTTTCAACCAAATATTACACGCAACCTCTTGCATCCTGGAGGATGAGGCCTGCTATGGCACAATCGAGCTCATAGACTTCCATTTCTGTCTATCGTATCCATCTGTCTGCTTAAGATTTATCTCGCTTTGCCCTTGAATTTGATGTGTTTCTGACAATTGTTTTTTAACTGCGTCTGAAGATTTGACTGTCCATCTTGAGAATCTGTTTAATGTGAATATGTTTTATTCTTTCTGATCTCTCTCTTTCTTTCTGTCTGTGGCCTCTTCAGGGTTCGTATCGATTTTAGTTTAGGTCAGAATGCCAAGGCTGTAAGATATAAATCAGACTCTATATAAGCAACAGAAAATGTCAGGCTAGGATTACACCAGTGTGCATGATCATAATACGCTCCAGAGCTGATTATGCATTGGGTTTAACATGTGACCTTTGACACAGATCAATACCGCTGATTTTATCCATGGCTTGGCTGGTTAGCAACATCTGGATCAAAAAAAAAATCATATTCCTTTATTGGTTGCCATTGCAAATAGGATGTGAATGGGACTGTGCATAGATATATAGTAACGGTGTGCCCATTTACGCCACGACTGGGCTTAGATTATGCACAGATGATGCAACCAGCCCCAAGTAATTGGCTCAAAAGTGTGGTCCTATGATCAAAGTTGGCAGATTTCAAAGCACATGCTTTAGGAGGGTCCTGAGCCAGACAAGCAACCGCCATTGCTAACGGCTAACAGAGAGTTTTCTCTAGGTATTAGACCTGCTTGGACTGAAAACTGTATAATTAGCTTATAAATGCCCTTTGTTGTATTTTAAACAATGGATATACAACTGCAACTGTTACTGTATGTTTAAATCATATCTATAAAAATCAAAGTGTGGTGGGTGAGGAGCGGGCGCAGGTGTGTATGGGAAATTGAAAGCAGAATATGAATCTAGTGCCACAAATTGAGCAGCAAATAAAGTTAGATTGAAGAGATCAGAAACAAAGGAATACAGCTGCGTTCTGCTCCTGCCATCTGTGCTTTCTGTAAATTTAGCGAGTGTGTGATAAGGTGAAAATTAAAGCAGCTTAAGGGAAAGTTGTGTTGAAAGTCCCCAGCTCTACACACACATATGGTCCTTAAATCTATATATGCAACATTTTGGGATCATTTTTGTGAAAAAGCGCCTTCCAAGAACATGTGAAGGTAAGACGTTCAGGTCCTGTGTGGAAAATGACTCAAGGCCAGCCAAACACACACACACTCTCAGATGGGTCCAGGGCATTCTGTGTCGCTGCTTTATTCATTAATCTCTCTGGAGATGTCCCCTTGTCAAATCACCTCTTGTTCGGTGGTATCTGTCCCAAAACAACATCACTGTCTGGTGCCACAGACTCACAGCACCACACACAAACACGCTGTCCCACTCAGTCCCCCTGGCATTGGCTTTTACCCAGAATGCCATTTCCTGTGCCTTGATATGATCAGCGTTGGGAACAGAAAGCCCTCGACATTCTTTTCCCATGAATCCCGTGTGGCATGTGGGTTGGGGGCAAAGGCATGGCTGCTGAGCTTCCAAATCAAATTACTCCAAAAATATTTACCCAAACAAGATTTTGTTGCATTTTTGTGACTCACTGCTCTGATTTCTAGTGCAGATACATAACTTCTGTCACCATCTACTCACCCACCACTTCACGTCATTATTTATTCACCCTCATGTAACTTGAATCTCATTCCGAATATTCACACCAGCCACATTCTTCTCCATTTTTGTTCCAAGGAGAAATAAATACATGTTTGGAATGACAAGACAAACTTCAATTTTTGGTGAACTAACACTTCCTGCAAAGGAATTTTGTATAAGATCTTGGAGAGTTTTGAAAGCAAACAAGAAGTTCACCAGTTTTGATATAGCCTACTTTTCATTCCTTCATAAATTTATACATGGACAGCATTATTTATGTTAGAATATGTTATTTGGGCCAAGATATGAGAGAAAGTCATTTATGGCAATATTTCTTTGTCTGTGGAGTCTAAGGAATTTCAGGCAAGTACAACATTAAAGGTTAAACATGCCCTTCATGTGAACAGGACATTCGTCAGAAAATCAATCTCTCTCTCTCTCTCTCTCTCTCTCTCTCTCTCTGTGTGTTTATGGACTTTCAGCGAGAAACTGTGATCACAGCTCCTTTTGTTCCCATGACAACCAGACACCGTTCAGATCAGACAGGTTGAGGATTTGCCCAGTACACTGACCCAAATCAGCCTTTCCTTGTGCTGCTATGCATAATTGCATGATGACAAAATTATTAATTGTAGCTTGTGTATGATGCGTGTGCATGCATGTAAAACAAAAGACTTTACCATCAATATAGTGCCACAGAAATCCCAGTGTAATTAAAGGAATGTCTTCTGTATAAATGAAGATTTATCTTCAGTATTTGTGGTGTAATGTTGATTAGCCTAGAACATAATTTAGAATCGTCTCTCAGTTATTTTTGTAAAGAAAAAATCTCAGTTACAGTAAGGCTTAACGTTAGACGTGTTAACATTAATCTAGATCAGTGTGTTAGATCAGTCTTTCTGCTTTGATGTCGAGACCACATAATGGAAAAATTACCAGGTCTATCAACATAAACCTAGTAATTTTTGCATGATAAGTGCAAAGAAGGCTCTGTTTATGCAGAGCAAAGTTGTGGAACGAGTTGAAATTATTTTCTGTGTAAATCTACATTACGCAACAAATGCTGTTATAGGGAAAGCAGAACATTCTTGTACAGAGGGTTTAATCAAGGCAGCTTTTATGGAGCTACGGTGTAACAAAGAGGATTCAAAATTAGATTTTTTTTTTCAAAGAGAAAGAGAGTGAGAAATAAACTCAGAGCTAAAGACAAAAAGAATAGTGAGACCTGTGAAATCCTGCTTTAACACATTTTAATATGTCAAATTAATTCAATGTAAAAAGCTCAAGTGCTAACAGCTTTTTACAGCTTTTTAAGGCATGAAAAAGAACAAATCCCATGTTTTCTGTTGTGAGACCTATTAGATAGGTTTAAAAGACAAAATTTTGTCTAATAAAAAATTAACAGAGCACGAAAAAAAAAAATAACATAAATTTTGCATTCTTCAAATGTCCATGGATATGGAACGATGAAGTTAGCCAATCACAGCAGTTGGTGTTTACTTCAGTTTCTGCAAGAGGCAATTCCGCGAGGTTGCGTGTTTTTCATAAAGAGTGAACATGAGGATGGAAAATAAAAAAAAATGACCTCTATTGGTTAAAAAAAAACTTAATAAACTAGCCGCAAGAAACATAATATAAAAATCTGAAACTGCATTTCATGGCCCCTTTACAATTGTGATACCAAAGAGGTAACATCCTTTGGAACCTTTCAGCATGACCATTTACTGAAAAAGGAAAGAATAAACCTTGTTTGCGGAAAGTGGCAGGTAACTTAAGTAGAAGGCACATTATAATGGCTAAGTGTGAACAAGACACATGAATTTATCTCTTACACACACAGATGATTATTAATGCCTCTATGGATGGCATGCTATCTGCTGATGGCTGCGTCGCTAGCGGGCACATGTAACATGTCATCACTTCTCGCCGTGGCTTGTCATCACTTTCTGCCGAGGCGGTCTTCGCCATTGCGGATTTATGAATGTTTCAGAACAACGACACGCAGTTCATCTGATGGAGAGCGGCAAAGTGAGTGAGTGTGAACGGGACGATCCCTGCTGCAGCTCTATTAATAACACACAATACAGAGAACTCCAGCACGCTCATTAATGCTCTTCAAATGTGGCAGAAGCTTCATCTTGGTGTCGAGGAACAAATATCAGCTGGCTGATAGTGAAACAGACTGAAATAGAGTATTTTTGTTATTTCAAAAGTTAGATAAACACTCCTAAGCTTATTTCTCAAGGATGGAGTTACACAGACACCCGCATTTAATATTTCATTAGTTAGAGGGGCCTAAATTTATTCATCGAGAGAGAGAGAGAGAGAGAGAGAGAGATGCAAGAGGTCTGATTATTGTCAGTGTGGTCAGGAGTCTTCGGTGGGCCATAAAAACAGCTATAAAGGTAATACTGGTTTCTGTGAGGACAAATGAAAAAAAGAAGTGAAATCAATGATAGGGAGGACAGAGTATCATACAACCTGAGTCTCCCCTCACCTCCACGACTGCCTTGATGTGTGAATTTACAATGAAGAAAAATTCATATTACATGGCCTCATGCAAAAGTAGTCATCTGAATACTGTGCCAAAAGTTCTGATTAAGACATCTATAACTGGTTAAATGATATATGCTCAGATCTTCTGATGTTATTTTTGTCCAAAATACCACACTGATTAAAAAAAAAGAAGCATACATGTTATGCAAATGACTCGAGAACATCTGTTTGGTCTACAGGCCAGCTAAATAGGATACACACACATAACACACTCACATGTTGCGCAGAGTGCGGTGTCGCTTTAATTAACAACATGCAAAAACATTCTGCTCTAATTCTGTCACATGACATGGAAAAAAAATTGGTGCGGGATAGAAATTTAACAGCTAGGTTTCTATAAAAACCATTTGGGATGTTTGTTTTTTTTTCAACTAAACTTTATGATCCATCTGCATGTTTTACATGAAATGCCTACATTTTGTGTCCGAGTTGTCGGTCATAATATGTAGATTTTGTTCTTTACATGTTTTTCTCTCATTTATCTCGAAAAACCCTAATCAAGATGAAGTGCTGGAATGATTAAAGCAAATGAAGCATATTTTGATTATTAAAATGTGTTAATTTGAAACACATTCTTTAAGTTATTACTCACGCAGTGGGTTATTTTCACATGAAAAGGCCTGATGATTAACTCAGTATGTGTTTCAGTGTAGACACCTAAATATCCGGAGAACTTCTTCAGCCATTAATTAAAGATGATGATTATGATGGCGACGAAGATCAGTGCTTATTCATTATAAGTAATCACCATCATTATCATTATCGCTACATGAGCATTTTAGTCCATGATTTGATGTTGCATTTTTTTTGAAAGAGCACCATTCTGATAATTTCAAGAATATTCTATTACAAAATTGCATTAAACTTAAGTTTACAACCGTACTTTGCATGTATTTTATCTACTTTTGCATGTATTTGACCCCTAAAAAGTTAAGCTGATAATGAATACCGACCACCTCAATTTGGTAACCTTTAGTAGTAGAGTTATTTGAGCTTTTATAGTTAACGTTTCAGAGAAGTATATTTTAGCATGGTTAATTACAAACTTACATAAGTTGGCTATTATTTATTAATTTTGCTATTTAAATTCATAACGCAATAGTTTTTGTTTGCCAGCGGCACAGTGCCTAATGGAGTTTGACACTTTGGCTTAGTTTGATTGTCACTGGCGGGTCCCGGGTATGCGTTTAAAACATGTCTCCGAGCAGTAGTGAGGAACGGTGATGAATATTTGATTGAGACTTGATTTCAATTCTACTTAAATTATTCTGGGTGAGAAAACACATCTGTCAGACGTTACGTCGCCATTTATGTGCTTCGGGAAGCATTTTGAATATTTTGTAATGGCTTGATTGACGTAAAGTTAATGTAGTGGATGTGCTCTGGATCACCAGGTCTAATTCGATGAGATGGAATGTTAAAGGGGTCATATGATGCAATTTCAAGTTTTCCTTTCTCTTTGGAGTGTTTCAAGCTGTTCGTGAATAGATAAGATCCCTAAAGTTGCAAAGACTAAAGTCTCAAACCCAAAGAGGTATTCTTTATAAAAGTTAAGACTCGTCCACGCCCTCCTAAAACGCCTCGTTTAAACACGTCCCAACATGTCTACGTCATTGTGTGGGACGATTTTCATAACACCGCCCAAATGTTTACGCAAAGAAAGAAGGCGTAACTTAGATTTTCGCTGTAGTATTGTTGTCGCCGCCGCCGCCATGTTGTTGAGACGCTGTGTTTCGTTGTGAAAGCGAAACTACTTTGTTTGGCCTTCCAAAAGAGGACACAATTAGAAATCAGTGGTTAAGTTGTATTTACAACACTGTTCCAGAACAGTTCAAACCAAATATTCAGATGTGTGCAGCGCATTTTATGGAGGACTATTTCCTGAACCTACAATGCCGGCGATATGACTCACAGCCTGTAAGTACATTTTCATATTTAAAGAATTTGCCACTGATTATTCAAACGCGAGTTTTGAGTAGTGTAGTTTTTTAGCAACGTCATATGACCCCTTTAAATGTTACACGGCAGATGCGTCATGGTGTTAATGTTATTATCAGGGTTTGTCTCAGCACACCCACATCCAATCAAAAACTTGCTCTTAGCAACACAGGTGGCATTCAGACAGATTTCAAAGTGTAGCTGATTGGGTTAGAAGTGTGTGTGTTTACACTGGGGTTTTCCCATATCAGCAGCCCGCAGATCTTCGCAATCCACTGCCAAAACTGAGCTCCTGCCACGGTCCTGACCTGCAGCCCTGCGTCATTCATCAGACACTGATAATTTTTGGCTTTGGGCTTGTGGCGCACAGTCACAACTAAATCACCTTGGCAACTGTGGTTGAGAATGAAAACCTTGATTAACCAACTGGTTATTTATATTTATGTCTTTTTGAGAATACGTCTTTTGCAGTCTCCTAAAATTCTTCCTCTTAAAATTCTGTCATATTCACTCACCCTCATGTCGTTCCAAACCTGTATGACTTACTTTCTTCTGTGAAACAAACAAACAAAAAAAGATATTTTAAAACTTGTCAAAAGGACATAAAAGTCGTGAAGACAATCTACAGGACTCAAGTGGTATATTCTGACTCTGAAGCAACAGAACAAATTGAGTGATTAAAATTCAAGCCTTTACTTGTTATCAAAACGGACTGAGCTATACACACATACACAAACTACATCAAATATGGCAACACAAAGCTCAAACATCATGATATTTGGTCACATGACTTGTGAGAACCAATGACGTTTGAAGTTAGTAGGCATTTGGAGGTTTGAGAACAGGTTTGGAACCAGGGTTTTTATAAAGAAATAAAATAACATAAAAATAAAAAGTTACTCGAACGTTAACTGAAATAAAATACTACATAACTTGAATAAATGAAATAAGTAAAACTGAAATAAAAATGAATAAAAACTATGTAGACATTAAAAAACTGACAAATGACAAAAACCCAACAAAATGACTAAACCTTTAAAATTAAAAATAAAATAAAAAAATAAATAAAACCAATTCACAATATATTAAAAAAATAACATAATATTTTATATTAAATATTAATATAATGAGGGAAAGTAAATGATGACAGAACCTTCATTTTTGGGTGAACTATCCCTTTAATGTCATTTTTTGTGGTTCATACTCTTGTATTCGTGTAATATAGCATTAAAATCCGCTGTCCAGGAGATGACAAGAAAGAGAACTGCTGGCACAGAAGAGATGAGAGAGAGAGAAAAGAACAGAAAGCGAGAGATCAGGGTAGATGTTAGAAGAGAAGATGCTGCAGTCTGAGAGTCTTGCACCCACTCCCGTCGTCATGGAGTTTGTGCGCATGGCAACATGGAGGAAATAAACACTCTCTTTCCTCCTGCATCCTCCTCCAGGCTGTCTGTGATCCTGTTAATGCTGACAGATGTATTCCTCCCAGCGCCCTACACGACAGCATGTGTGCATGCTTGGAAGAGGTGAAGCTATCATACTGGGCGCACTTAGTACAGCTATGCTCTCTAAAACTACCATACTCATAGTTGAAAACTACAGCACTGTCTGTAAATGGCTCTGGACAATAGTGTCTGCTCTGGAAAAACCACATATCAGAGAAACAAACATCAGGCCTGATATATTTTTAGACTAACCCTAGTTGTTTTTGGAGAGGGCTTCATTAGAGAGCTCTCTTGTTAAGTACGATTGACTACATGCCAGTGCTTTCTGTGTTTCAGTCGTTAGAGCTGTCAAACTGTTGGGATGCATTAATATTGTCTACTGTATATTGTAACGGCTAAGGGGAGTTGGCTGACAAGCACAGCACTGTAATCTTTCACTCTTTGTGAAGCATGATCCTATTTGCATACAATATGGATGTACTGGTGCGGTATATAAAACAGTATTTATATACACATAGCATTAGAAATATAAAAATATTTTCAAATAATTTATATTGTATTTATATTATACATATATTCGTTAAGTTATGTTACTATTATATAGTCCCTAACCTAGAGCTCTATGAAATGATTTTTTCCCCAAATTCTGTTTTCTGTTTTAATTGTTAAATTCTATTCAATTTTAATCAAAATTGTGTCTAATTAATTGAAATCATAATTTTAGGGTCCTATGAAATCCGTTTTAATGGTTAAATAAAATGTAAAAAAATTAAAAATAAAAAGCATGTCTAATAAATTGAATTTACAAATCTTTAACTTAATTCAACATAAAAAATATTATTTTAAAATAATACTATTATATTATTAATTTATTTTGTATTCTTTATTTTTATTGTTTTATAGAAATGTGTTCTTTGTTTAAAATTTTCAACATTGTTGTGGCATTTCTGGCTCAAATTTTGTCTGAAATGTAAATTACTAGATGTTATCTTCTTCTATCTCAGCCTCATGGTGTGTTGACATTCATCACAGCACTCTTGCCCGTGTGATATTGCTTAATTCTAGCATGACTGGAACAGTGGATTAAGCAATCAGCATCTAAGACCAGAACTATTCATTGTGTGAAAAACAATTAATCATAAAATCTAATTAGCTCTAATTAATCAGCACAGTTTAGCTTGTCAACATGTGTTCTATTGCTATTGTGAATTGCTGTCAGTCAGAAAGAGGGATGAGGAGAGAAGAAAGAGAGAGAGAAAGAGAGACAAAAAGAGAGGAAGGAGTGTAAGAAAGAAAAACTGAGATCACAGCAACAGATGGTCAAGCTTCTTCAGGCTTCTGTGGATGTTATTTTTATCAGACTAGAGACAAGCTCACAACTTTCACACCCGAGCAAAAGAGAGGAGAGAACTGAAGAGCATGTTTCATCAAAAGCTCAAGAGGGAAGAGATGCACGTCAGCTGTAATGTAGTGCAGCACGGCCATCAGCTAACATGAAAGTTCACTGCAAGGGCTCAGCATGCTGACTTCAGGGTGATACATTGAAAATTGAGTTCATATGCTTTCTGAAACCTCCATCAGATTTATTAGCTGTTTTGATTCAGTTAACAAACTTTCTGCACTTCATTATCATTTCAATTTTACATGTACATTTGTACAGACCTGGTCTAATATTCAAAAGGCTGAAGGTTTGAGCTCCATAAGAGTTTATCCGTGAACCATCACCTGTGCTTTTGATTAATACACTTAAAAGGAAAGTTCACCCAAAATTGAAAATACTGTCATCATTTACTCACCCTAATGTTGTCCCAAACCTGTATGACTTCTTCAATATTTTGAAGAAATGTTTTTGTCCATAGTATTCAATGAATGTTAATGGGGTCCAAAACACTGGACTGTATTTTACTTTCACTGGATAAAACTGAATTTCATACGGACAAAAAAACAATGATACATTTTTCAAAATATTTTCTTCAGAAAGTCATACAGGTTTGGAATGGAATGAGGATGATTAAATTATGACAGAATGTTCATTTTTAGAAAAACTACCTAATAAATGTACCTGTAATAAGTGCTGTTAGGATAAAAGCATCTGACTGCTTACGAACAAAGAAGAACTTTCTGACTGCTTGCCTCAGAATCAGAGAACATGCCAAAACAAAAGCTGTTCTTTATTCAAACACTGCCAAAATAATTTCAATATGGCCTTTTCCACTCATGACCAAATTTCAAGGTCTATCAAAATGAAAGACAAAGCCTTTTAAATCAGTCATCTTGTCGTCTGATTCCCAGAAGCCACGAAGACAGAAAATTTAAATAAACCGAATGTAGATAGATAGATAGATAGATAGATAGATTTTTGAGAATCACCCTTTAATCTTTTGGTTTACGTAGCTGGATATAGCAAATGATGACAAAATAAAAATTTAAAACAAGATAAATGGTCTATGCTTAATTTCATGAAGTGTGTGATTA
>NW_015628913.1:1489212-1493846 GCF_001515625.1 Sinocyclocheilus rhinocerous
TACATATATATATATATATATATATATTACTGACCCCAAACGTTTTAACAGTTGTGCATATAGAATATATATGAGTGTAGGAAGATCAGTCATGTGTCAAATGAGTATTTCTGAGATCATTCGTTACAATTTATTTGCCACAAATCTCTGATTGTTGGATCTTTCTCTTTAGGAATATGGGTAGTGTAGTTCACCTCACACATGGCTATTAAATATGATTTTTTTTTTTTTTTAAATAAGGTTGAAGTTATGCTGATTTATAGAGATTTTTCTATATTTATTTCTCTACAGTATGACGCAAATAAATAGGTTTTTACCTTCTGTAACCCGACTGTTGCACACATTTCTCCCATTGCATAGACAGTACATACAATCATAATGCCCTTCTCGCTAACATGACATGTTTGTGATTACTGCAGTTATGGCTGCCACAATAATGACGCAGAACATAACTTGTGTTGAACAAGAAAATAGAGAGAAACATTTGAGAACATGTACTTCAGAGTCACGTAATTGCTTGTGTGTGTTTGGCGATGTATATATTTGTATATCAGGCTTGTAAATCAAACATAATTTTACAACCATCAAGAGCACACCGCTCACAGAGCCAGAAACTCAGTCGCATATCACAACCTTTTCTTATCTGAGAAAGTCTCGAAATCTCCTTCCCTTCCCCTCCAGCCCACTAAAAGGCAGATTTGTTCTCTGCATATCTCTCAGTCAAATCTCCACACACCGCAAGCTGAAACCGGTGAGTGAAAGTGCCTCTTTTGAATGCTATCGCTCCAGGTAAGAGCTCTGCTTAGTTCTTCTAGTCTTTCAAACCACCTGGAAAACTTCCTGAAAGGGCCGACTCGATTGCAGATGGCTGATATAAATAGCCTTTATTTCCTTTTTTTACCTCTCAGTCATTTCCACTATCCATTTCTCCAGTGGCGATAGTGGCTATTTTTTCGTTAAATGGAAAGACTAGACATTTTGATCGCATCATTGTAAACGCATAGCCCAGTTTCAGAAGCGTGATTGGACAATGTGTGTTTAACATTCCCATACCTGCGATCTAATTGTGCGAAACAGGTGAAATTTCGTGGATAGAAACTGAGCCTCTGGCCAAAAAACACTTTACATGATGGTGATTGGCAGCTCAGACGGAACGTCTAACTCAGCGCTCTCAATATGTCACAGCTGCTAAAACACACACTGAAATGGGTTAGATTATAGTCCTGGTGAACCATGACGTGAAGCTTTTGGCTCCAGACATCAGGAGCCATGTGTGTGTGTGCATTTTATCTCTGGCTCCAATCACTATTAAGTATCATCAAGACCTCTCAGAGGGACCTCACGGCAAGATCCATAGAGAGGAGATTCACAAACCTTTCTCTCTTGCGCCTCTGGCTGTCTACTGCTTGTAAAAAAGCATAAACTTCAAAGCTTACACTTGCCACACAAATTGCACATCCTGCTCCAACTATGTCGTGACTGACATTGTAAAATTATCATCATCATTGTCTGTGTTATTACCAGCATTATAATATTCCCAAAAGAGACGCATAATCTTTAGCCTTGTGTGCGTGTGGGTGTGACATCTATGATTATGGCCTTTCATGCACCTCGAACACAAGTGAGAGACAGAAAGAGAGAGAGAGAGAGAAGTCTGAAGGATGAGGAGTAATCATTTTTGGAGTACTGTGTATGTCAGAGTTTCATCAAAGACAGTATAAGGGGGAAGAGAAACGAATGGGAGAAATAGTTGCTGAGTATGGCAGCTGTAAGAATGGCAGTCCCGCCTTTCAATTAAAAGAGCCAATCAGCAACAAACAAAACATTTTATATTGTGCATGCAAATTAGCTAAAAAAAAACAGCAGAGTCGCAAACCAGTTAACCACAAATCCCACCCCACTGGAGATTTAATTGGTCAACTCCATCACGCAGCCGCCTGCTTTTTGTTTTATTTCTATTTACGTTTAATGTTTATTTGTTTTAGTTTTTATTAATTTTCAGTTCAGTAATTGACCTATCGGTAAGCCCCGCCCCCCTTAGTTACTGTTGCTCACTCGGACAAACAAACAGAGTTGCTCACTGTCTTACAATGACAGCTGTCAGTGAAAACCTTCTTCCGAGGTGTTTCTGATCAATTTGGAACACAGATGGACCTTCAAGTGGAACTTAAATATGCCATGGAGGGATATATAAAATATGTTAAAATAAATATGTAAAAATACAGATCACAATGCAAACGAGAGAATTATGTTAAGGTCGTCATGATCGCAATGACAACATCCCGGATCAACACCGTTCATATACCACAGAGTAAGATTAAATTAATTTACATTTAACCAGATTAATATGGAGGCACTCTAATATAGACCTTCGTTTATTTTGACTTTCACTGCATGGTACATGACTTGAGAACAGTTCGCTATTAAGGTTTGTACGTTAGCATGGACTCACTAACTTTAACGCTAACGTTAGCTAGTTTTAGCCAGAGATACCTTGCTGAAGCACAAGATAAACATTAACGTTCTGCTTGAGCAGATGGAAAGTTTAACTTAATGAGAGTATGACAACCAGAAAATGAACGTTTTCGGCTTCATTGTGATTGGGGTTGAATGCTTTGTGACATTTTGCTCTGTTTTGGTTGGATTTAGAAAATGGAATAAAATAAATTACATTGCCTATCCTCTCAGGATACCTAGAATTAGTGTTACAAGTACCCTAGGCACATCGTTTTTCCGTTTTTGTAGCATAAACACCATTAAACCGATGCGAGCTTCGGATCTTCCAATGTTTCTCTATGGCGCTGAAACCTACAGATGTCCGAGTTCCGCTCCCCGTGCAACTGATACTCGACTGCCATTGGTTCATCTGCGTTCGAGGGGAGGGGCTTACCAATAGGTCAATTGTAGTGCTTCAAATTAAACTTATTTTAGTAAGTTGCCAAGGCAACATCTGTAATTTTCATTTAGTTTACATTTTTCATCTAATATTTATATTTTATTTTAGCATTATTTCAATTAACAATCCATCAATAAATGAATAAATATATTTTTAGTTAACAAAAATAACCCTGGTATTGAGTTAGAAATATTTTTTGAGAATAAAAAGACTGCAGAGTGATATGAAACTAGCAGTGTAAGAGAACCAGTCAGAATTGATGTAATAAAACAAGTACTTAATGATTACCATAATCAAGTACTGTGGTATTTACATTTATTTATTTGGCAGATGCTTTTATCCAAAGTGACTTACAGTTTAGGAATACAACAAACGATTTACCATAAGATGGCAATTAACATGAGAAGTGCCCGTTATAGAAGGTTTCAGTCATCGTTCAAAATAGTAAAAGCTAGGACAAGAAGGGATAAAGGATAATAAGAATATAGAAAAAGTGAAGGCATAGAATTGTTTTTATAATTTTTTATGAAGCTCACGGAAGAGATGTGTTTTTCTTGAAGATTGTGAGGGATTCGGCTGTTCGGATGGAGATAGGTAAGTCATTCCACCAACAGGGTGCGGTGAAAGAAAACATCCTAGAGAGTGATTTTGTGCCTCTCTGCGATGGGACCACAAGCCGCTGCTCCTTTACCGACCGCAAGCTTCTGGAGGGGATGTAGACGAGCAGGACAGAGCGGAGGTAGGAGGGTGCGGAACCCGTGGCTTTTCTGGCAAGCACCAATGACTTGAACTTGATGCAAACTGTGACTGGAAGCCAGTGCAGAGAGATGAGAAGCGGTATGACATGGGCTCTCTTGGGCTCATTGAAAACAAGACGTGCTGCTGCATTTTAAATAATTTGAAGAGGTCTGATTGCATATGTTGAAAGTCCAGCCAGAAGAGCATTATAACAGTCAAGCCTAGAAAAGACAAGGGCCTGGATGAGAAGCTGTGTTGCACGCTCTGTTAAGGGTCTGATATTCCTGATGTTGTTAGTACAAACCTGCATGATTGTGCTGTTTTTGCAATATGATCTTTAAAAGTCAGCTGATCATCAAGGATCAACCCAAGATTCCTGGCTGAACATGATGGGATTCTCGTTGAGGAGCCCAGCTGGATGGTAAACAGGTGCTGTACTGATGGGGTGGCTGGGAAGATGAGAAGCTCTGTCTTTGCCAGGTGGATCATATTTTCATGGTGTACTGCAAAGAATACCAAAGTACTATCATGGTAGTCCTACATGTCTGCATTATAATACAAAACATGATAACATGGTACTTCTTAATAATTTTTATATATTCTTTTGTAATATTTTCATTCACATACATAGTGCACAACAATCCTAAACAACACACATAACTCCCATTTCTGCTGCTATTCAGATAAAGAAATCATGTTCTAGGACATCGTGTACAAGTCAACAAGAGAGGTGAGCTGGCAGACAGAACGGGCCTTTCAAAAATCCTGAAAAGGATGCAAACCACCCTCTTCCATGTTTATAATTCTCTTGGAGTCAGTGTAGACTCCGCTTACACTTGTCTACATCATTCGCCTTTAGAAAGATAGCACTGTGCTCCTGCTGTGAGCGTATACCACCTGCTTAATCCCCTCAAGAGATGCCACTGTGTGTGTGTATGTGTGTGCGTGTGTGTGTGTGTGTGTGTGTGTGTGTGTGTGTGTGTGTGTGTGTGTGTGTGAG
>NW_015628913.1:1494071-1497421 GCF_001515625.1 Sinocyclocheilus rhinocerous
GTGTGTGTGTGTGTGTGTGTGAGAGTGTGTGCGCTCTCTGTTTCATTTCTGAGCACTAACAGTCATTTAGAGAGTTGCTCTGGGAGCTCCTTGCAGCAGCAACAGTATCATTGTTTACTAAATATTGACACTTAGCAAATTAATAATTCACTCTTAATTGACTTCCGTGTGCAATATTCATGAAAGGCACATTTGGAATGCTGAAATGGAGCGATTGACTTTTAGAAATGACAGCGGAGACGGCAGGTCGGACAACTGGAGGGAAACATTTTCGCCTGTGTGTGTGTTTGTGTGGTTATGTGTCATTTGAGGCTGTCTGTGGCATTTGGAAATGTGACAGAACAGGAACAGATTTCTCAAACAACTTTGTACTCAAAAAGAGGCAGCGGGAAATGTTTTCACAGCAGCATTTTGCAATTGTATTTATTTTATTTATATTACAATTGTTATAACATTCTGAATTACTCATAGCTCATCTATTACATAATTTCCCGTTTGAGTCTTTTAAGTCACACTGTTTACAAACAAGAATGAGATGATTTATTTGAATACTTTGTTGTGATTAGATGCGACTGTTAATGGCATTGGATTACAGTATTATGAATTAAATCAAATAATACCAAATTAGATCTCTTTAATCTCAATTAAAGTTTTAAAGGTTTAAATGGAGATCATATAAAGCATTTTTGGTGCTTCTCTGATGTTTCCCTTTAGAAAATCAACATAGTAATCTCACATGTATCTCCTCTACAGTTTAAGACAAGATTCCAACATCAAAAAATGTGTTCAGACACCAGAGTCTGCAATAGGAAGACCTAATATCCATATATTCAAGACCAAATTGTCTGAGCAATGTTATCCACATTCATTTTATAGCATTATTAAATATGTCAACAACTGACTCGTTTGTTTCTATTTTTATTCATCTGAGACAGATCACCAACAAATGCATGACTTTTTTTTCTGTCTGTGCAACAAAATAAGATATATTGAAGAAAGATGGTTACCAAACAAACAAACATCACTCCCTCCTGCTCGAAGCACAATAGATCCCCCACAATGCATCGGTTCGGAAGGCCACTTTCACCTCCTCACGTTACCATCCATTCAAAGTGAGAGATACACAAATGGATAAGTCCTGAGAATGGAAAAGCCCTGGATATAGAAACGAGTGATGAACAGATGAACCCAGAGAGAGCGAAAGAGAAGACAGTTGTCGAACACGTGAGGGGGAGAAAGACGGAGAGGAAGAGGTAGAGAAAGAGCTTCTTCTTCATCAGTCATCGGCCCTGCTGGAGTTTGTCTCCTCGGTGGCTGGATGGAGACGGACTCTATACAGACGTGTACCGCTGGGAGCCTAGAGAAGCTTTTAGCAGCTCACTAGCACAAACCTGACTGACATAACAGCAAAAAATGACTGGCAGATGCTCTAAACTACCACCACACACACACACACACACACACACACACATGCTTTGAAAAGCCCTGCAGAGTGGATTTAGGCCCCACAATGGCGCTCTTTATTCCCTCTGGTATGCTTCTGAGGGGAACAACGTCCATTTTCACTTCTTCAAAACAGCATCATCAATCATCGGCGCAAACACACACACACACTGGAATGTACCGTGGGGTTTCATCTGAAGTTAATAGCCGTGTTCATTGCACAGATATTACAGGTTAGTGCACAAGACACGAAACACATGAGATAATAGCCTCATTGTGTCCTACCGCTATTGATGAAACCAGCTCCTTCACTATAATTTGAGAAAACATGCAAAGAAACACAAAGGATTCATAGACGGCAGAGACGAGACCCCAAACGTGGACTGTAATCAGCATCGATCGGCTGTGTTTTATGAAGAGACCATATGTCAACCGCCCTAGTTTCCCAACATTAGAGGAGCTCTAACTGAGTTTAGGGAGGTTTTTACTGCCTGATTATCGAGATTATTGAGTTCGTTTCATGTGCTTCATCATGTCACATACAGAACAAAACAAAATGAGGATAAGAGTTACAGTGTAAAGTTGGCATAAAAACTATGGACAAATATTTTGAAATCATGTAAAAAAAAATATGCATTTAATTTATAGTTTAGTTTGAAAAATGTTCATGTTTTTGAAAGAAATCTCAAAGCTGCACTTATTTTGATCAACAATATGGTTAAAAGAGTACTATTGGGAAATATTACTACAATTATAGTTTAAATATTACTAAATATAGTTTAAAATGTAATGTATTCTTTTGAAGGCAAAGCTGAATTTTCAACAGCCATTTCTCCAGTCTTTAGTGTCACATGATCCTTCAGAAGTCATTCTAATATGCTGATTTGCTGCTCAAGAAAACAGTTGTACTGCTTAACATTTTAATAGAAAACATGGTTATATTTTTAGGATTATTAGCTCCAAAAAACAGCACTTATTTTAAATGGAAATATTTTGTATAAATGTCTTTACTGTCACTTATGATCAATGTAATGCATTCTTGCTGAATAAATGAAATATTATTATAGCAGAGTGAGGTATAGACCCAGTATGATTGGCTGGCGTTACCCAAATGGGTGAACCTATCCGTGTTTGTACTTTATCATGATTGATCTGTTGGGTAAGTTTCATGAGCCAATTCGTGCCTGTGTTGTGCATATAAAAGGGGGAAGTGTTTGGTTGCTTGGGATGCATCATCCTTGGTATTGCCCCTTTGTGACATGTGGCGCTCTGAATGAGTGCTAGCAGTTGGGTTATCCTCCTGTCTGTCGTGTGCTGGCTGTTGGCCAGTTTTCAGGTTGGTCCCTGTTTTTAAATGCCTTTTTGCCTGTTAAATAGAGAGGCTTATTACCTTGTTTGTTTTTAGATATGGGCCTGCAAGTAGCTGTAATCCTGCATGGTGAGCGACCATGTGTATTGCAGCATTGTACTGTTTTCTTGGTAGGTATGGGGAGTTTAAAGTTTGTTTTTAACAAGTTTTTATGCGTAACTTTTGTTCAATGTCCAGCAGGTTTGATTGAACGTCCAGGGGTTTCCAATGAACTTAATTGAAGCCTAACGAACCTTAAGTAACTGACTGCACTTCTGCTCTGCTCTACTGTTTTGTTCTGTTATAGTTCTGTCTGGAATTCATCTGGGTCCATCTGTTATATTATGTATTGTTTGGTGCGTGAATTTAGGTGGGAGGGGTTGGCCATGGTACCTTGTACTGCGTGTCCACATGGAGTGCTGTGTTTAATTTTTTTTTTCACGTGTGTGTCATGGGTAGTGAGTGTGGGGTAGAAATCTGAGGGTCTTTGCTGGCCACCTCCCCCTTTATTTTCTCTTATTGTACTTGTTTTATAAGTTACTGGTAAAGACGTGTGATG
>NW_015628913.1:1501583-1502942 GCF_001515625.1 Sinocyclocheilus rhinocerous
TTTGGTGCGTGAATTTAGGTGGGAGGGGTTGGCCATGGTACCTTGTACTGCGTGTCCACATGGAGTGCTGTTCATTTTATTTTTTTTCACGTGTGTGTCATGGGTAGTGAGTGTGGGGTAGAAATCTGAGGGTCTTTGCTGGCCACCTCCCTCTTCATTTTGTTATCGTATTGTACTTGTTTTGTAAGTTACTGGTAAAGCTGTGTGATGGATTGAGACCTTGTGAAGTGTTGTATGTGTTTGTATTAATTGTATGTTAATAAAGTGATTTTGTTTCTGTCTACCTTATTCTCACCCTTCCTTTGGCAACGAACCTGTGTCCCTTTGCTTAGGGCTGTTATGTCCCGGTGTATTCCGGGTGGCGTAGTCGACTATAGGATTTCTCTTATTGGTTATTTTCAAACTCCTGACCACTTACTGCCATATATATATATATATATATATATACACCCTAGTAAAATAATTATTTAAACAAATTAAAACTAGAGACCCAAATATTTATTTTATACCAATTATATTTTAACTCTGATCTTAAAATTCTATATTATAATAATACATAAAGCTAAAGTGTACATCGATATAAAATGCATACGCACAATCCATATAAATGCATGCACACAATATCCATGCACAAATCACTGTCCTACTGTAATGTGGTGTTTTGGGTTGTTTCTTGTTCATGTGATTCCCTTGTCTGTGTCATGTTCTGATTGGTTGTCTTGGTCATGTGTCTTGTTTCCTATTGGTTTGTTCATGTCATGTGACCCTCCTTGTCTGCTATAAGTAGCCATGTTCCCATTGTGCCTCGTTGTGTATTGAAGTTGTAACCCGCTGTCGGTGAGTCTAGTCTGTTTGTGCCTCGTCAAGTCTGTGTATCTTGTTTGGATTTCACCTTGTTTGAATAAAACTGCACTTGGGTTCTCACTACGCTCACCTTCAGTGGCCTGATTTGTTAAAGAATACACGACCCTCATAATGAACCCAGCAGATCGTCTTGTTCGCCTTCAAGGAAACCGGGCCATAGAGAATTACGTGGAGGACTTTTGTGGACTTTATCACCAGGTAGTTTTTAATGTAACATTCCTTAAGGACATTTTTCGTTATGGTTTGGGAAAAATTTTCTCGTTTAATGCCACGCAATACCCCTCAATGGACTCTTGAAAAAATACATAGACTTTGCTCTGCAGTTGAGTGGATCTGCTTTCACTTTGGGTGCAATGGAGAAGGAACATGACACTTCCCAAAAGTCTGCTCACGTCATGCCTGCCAAGCCAAAGCTTGTTCACGTCATGCCTGCCAAGCCACAGCCTGCTCACGTCATGTCTGCTACGCCAAAGCCTGCTAACGTCATGTCTGCTA
>NW_015628913.1:1503141-1503406 GCF_001515625.1 Sinocyclocheilus rhinocerous
TCCCAGAAGTCTGCTCACGTCATGCCTGCCAAGCCAAAGCTTGTTCACGTCATGCCTGCCAAGCCACAGCCTGCTCACGTCACGTCTGCCAAGCCAGAGCCTGCTCACATCATCACTCAAGAGATTATGCACAACATGGCCGCCATTCAAGAGCTTCATCGCTAGATGGCTGCCACACAAGAGTCTCTTCGCAAAATGGCCGCCCTTCTAGAGTCTCGTCACGTTGCAGCTAATCATCCAGAGTCTCGTCACGACATGGCCGCCA
>NW_015628913.1:1503469-1504163 GCF_001515625.1 Sinocyclocheilus rhinocerous
CAAGATGGCCGCCACGCCCGAGTCCCCGGCCAAGATGGCCGCCACGCCCGAGTCCCCGGCCAAGATGGCCGCCACGCCCGAGTCCCCGGCCAAGATGGCCGCCACGTTCATGCCTGGTCAAGTCTATTCATGCCTCGTCAAGTCTGTGTATCTTGTTTGGATTTTGGATTTCACCTTGTTTGATTAAAACTGCACTTGGGTTCTCACTACGCTCGCCTTCAGCCTTTCAGACTGATTCATTACACCTACACACAAATCTATAAGTTAAATGTTTTTTACTTATGCAACACAATCTGTTTTGCACTCCCACTGTGAAATTATTTTCCTACCAGTAAATTTAAATGAATAAATTATCTGATATATTGTGATATTAAGAAAGAAGAACCACTGTCAGAAAAAAATAAAATGAAATTGTACCAAAACACAGAACAGAAGTTCCCTTTCAGTCGGTAACTCTCGATGTCACGTCAGTGACCGACAAATTGGGATCTCGCTTGGAGAGACCAATCCACTTCGAGTGTAAACTAAACGAGCCAATGCACATTGGCATGCGATGATTGCATCCAGCTGCCGCTGATCACAGCGTGAGCATAAAAAGGCAGCCGGTGCAACGCATACCAGCTTTTCATTTCGGAGCAGAGTGACAAAATCATTCTACTCCTACCAAACTGCTTCGTGTGTGACGAGTCTAGCG
>NW_015628913.1:1505126-1505642 GCF_001515625.1 Sinocyclocheilus rhinocerous
GTCGGTGACCGACGAATTGGGATCTCGCTTAGAGAGACCAATCCACTTCGAGTGTAAACTAAACGAGCCAATGCACATTGGCATGCGATGATTGCATCCAGCTGCCGCTGATCACAGCGTGAGCATAAAAAGGCAGCCGGTGCAACGCATACCAGCTTTTCATTTCGGAGCAGAGTGACAAAATCATTCTACTCCTACCAAACTGCTTCGTGTGTGACGAGTCTAGCACGCTCTAGGGAGCTTCTTGTGTTGGCAGACGGCGCTTCAGCGGTGGTCGTTCCTGTGTCGAGTGGGTTGCGCACTTCAGGCCTTAGTTTGTTTTAGTTTCAGTTTTAATTAAAGGTTAGCAGAATGAACGGATCACTTCCAGAGCGCAGGCCAAAGAAAGACTTAATTTAAAGGCATAATTTTGCCTTAGTGATGCAAATGTCTAGTGACACAAAATGAACGCATGCTGAGATTGATTAAAGGGGTCATATGATGCGATTTCAATTTTTCCTTTCTCTTTGAAGTGTT
>NW_015628913.1:1505660-1505856 GCF_001515625.1 Sinocyclocheilus rhinocerous
ACGTTTACCAAACAGGACCCGTGCAGGACTCTGCTTTAAACTGCTTTGCGTCTCTCCATAAGATAACCTCACATGCCAATGCGCCATTTACAGGTATTTCCCTAAACCGCCGGCACCACACAGCTCATATATTTTTCCGCCAAGGGATGAGAACGTAATGATTACGAAAACGATTATTTATTTTTGATAATTATTA
>NW_015628913.1:1505866-1506127 GCF_001515625.1 Sinocyclocheilus rhinocerous
GTTTACGAAAATAACCTTGCTTCAGGCTGCACTACCCCCTGTCGAGCTGCAAGCGGCCATCTCCCCTGTGCGTCTCAGCACGTAAAAGAGCATTTCCCTGAAAGAGCCTTTTTCTCTAAAAGAGCTTACACGTCTTTGTAAAGACAACGGATCGTCTTTTTAAAGATGCCATTTCACCCGTGTGTTTCTGGATGCGGTCGTTACCTGGCGCCGGGTGATGGTCACAATCGCTGCCTCACGTGTCTGGGCGTGAAGCACGCT
>NW_015628913.1:1507134-1507530 GCF_001515625.1 Sinocyclocheilus rhinocerous
GTTTCTGGATGCGGTCGTTACCTGGCGCCGGGTGATGGTCACGATCACTGCCTCACGTGTCTGGGCATTAAACACGCTGAGGTGGCGTTCGCGGATGAGTCATGTTCCCATTGCGTCCCACTCCAGGATGGTGGCAATGCCTGAATCGGATCCGGAGTTGTCGGCTATGCTTTCCCGGGACGCCGAGAGGGTAGGGCTCGAGTGGAAACCTCCACTGCGTCCCGAGCCCTCGAGGTTGGACGATTGGTTTCTCGGGGTGGTTTGCGCTGGTTCTCAGCACCCCGCCCTGGTGCCTTTCTTCCCGGAGGTGAATGAGGAGCTCACCAGGTCATGGACGGCACCTTTTACTGCCGGAAACCGACCTGCTGGTTCCTCCTCCCTCACCACCCTCGACGG
>NW_015628913.1:1508249-1510133 GCF_001515625.1 Sinocyclocheilus rhinocerous
GTCGGTAGCGATGCAGATGTGTTCTAAGACGGCCTCCTCTTGGTGGGAAAACCTGTCGCTCCCCTCCCGGGCCTGTAGGCATTCGTCTCGTCTGACCGGCGGTGCTTAAACGGCTTGTGGATGGCGTTACTGCAGGTTCATCAGGCCAAGGCACTGAAGGACATGCACGAGTGTGGTCACAATCCGGAAGTTCTGAAAGAGCTCTGAACAGCCACTGACCTCGCGCTCCTAGCGACGAAGGTCACAGCGAGTTCTCTGGGTCGTGCGATGTCCACACTTGTGGTCCCAGGAGCGCCATCTCTGGCTGTGTCTCACCGACATGAGGGACGATAACAAAGTATGGTTCCTCGATGCCCCTGTGTCCCAGCAGTTCTCGGCTACACAGAAGCAGACTGCGGCGATTCGTCACATCCTGCCCCGGCGGGCAGCTGCTGCCTCCACCCGTCTAGCAGTCTCCAGCCAAGCAGCGCCGTGGAGCCAGGCGTAGGCCGGCCGCCATGCCCGTCCTGGCGGTGCTTAAACCTGGTGGCAAATGGAAGAGCAAACGGCCCTGAGACGGGTGACCCAGATATGGAGGGATCTGCTCTTCAGGAGATGGTGAACGCACCACTCCCTCCCTCGGAGGAGGGCCAGGTAGATAATCTTTTGTTTCGTTTTCCCCCATCGTTGGCCTCACGGTCAATGGCACCCAAATTCTCAACAAAAGAGCAGTTTTCTCTATTTCTGGGTGCCAGGAGGGCACGGAGAGTCACTCATCCTTCACCGTCGCCAGTAGGCAGCAGCAGCAGGCAGTTTGAGAGCGTCAACAAAGGCCCTACTCACGCACCTTCTGCCAAACTGGAACCAGGTAAGCGTTGCACCGCACACTCAGACCCCTCTTCGGTTCGCCCACAAGCCACCCGAGTTGGGTCCCTGCGTTCCACCTCGCTGCCCCACTGCGGGTACGGCGGTGGTTCCGCTGGTCCCGCTTGCACGGTATCTGGGTGCCTGGCTAGCACTACCCAGCCCATCTCGCTCGCTTCTGCGGACCATCAGCCTCGGCTATGCGATTCAGTTCGCCCGGCGTCCCCCCAAGTTCAGTGGCATCCGCTTCACGGCAGTGAAGGCGGCCGATGCTCCTTTCTTGCATGCGGAGATCGCAGTCCTACTGGCGAAGGATGCAATAAAGCTGGTCTCTCCAGCCGATATGAAGACGGGGTTTTACAGCCCCTACTTCATTGTACGCAAGAAAGGCGGTGGGTTACAACCAATCTTGGATCTGCGTGTCTTGAACCGGGCCCTTCTCTGGTTACCGTTCAAGATGTTGACGCAGAAACGCATCTTCGGGTGCATCTGTCCCCTGAGATTGGTTTGCAGTGATCGACCTGAAAGTATGCATACTTTCATGTGTCGATCCTTCCGCACCACAGACCATTTATGCGGTTCGCATTTGAAGGACGTGCATATCACTAAAAGGTCCTGCCCTTCGGGCAGTCCCTGTCTCCTCGTGTCTTCACGAAAGTTGCGGAGGGGCGGATGACATCACCCTGGCTTATCAGGCACAGGAGGGCCCGCTCAGGTTGCGAGCTCACTCTACTAGAAGTCTTGCATCATCCTGGGCGCTGGCTCGTGGTGCCTCGCTGAAAGATATTTGTAGAGCTGCGGGCTGGGCGACCCCAACACGTTCGGTAGATTGTATAGCCTTCGTGTGGAGCCGGTATCCTCCTGTCTTCTCACCTCAAACGGGTAGAGGCACTGAGAGGCCCTGGTTTAGTGTGTCGGCTTGCTAAAACTGCTCCAGAGTGTCCGTACTGTAGACCCTGTTGAGTTACTCCATCCTCTCGGCAGCCAGACGTGGCGGAACGTCCGGCGCTAGGCCCTCACTCGATGAATCCGTGAGAACCG
>NW_015628913.1:1510225-1515742 GCF_001515625.1 Sinocyclocheilus rhinocerous
GCGGTCACCGACGTGACGTCGAGAGTGACCGACTGAAAGGGAACGTCTCGGTTACGTATGTAACCCTCGTTCCCTGAAGGAGGGAACGGAGACGTCACGTCCCATCGCCATGGCTGCTGTACCACCGCTGAGCGGCCGGGTCACTGGCTCGGCTTCTCAGCGAAAACCTGGTATGCGTTGCACCGGCTTTCTTTTTATGCTCACGCTGTGATCAGTGGCAGCTGGATGCAATCATCACATGCCAATGTGCATTGGCTCATTTAGTTTACACTCGAAGTGGATTGGTCTCTCTAAGCGAGATCCCAATTCGCCTGTCACCAACATGACGTCTCCGTTCCCTCCTTCAGGGAATGAGGGTTACATACCTAACTGAGACGTTACCTTATCTACACCTAAAGGGTGCATATTAGTAATATTAGAGGATATTGTCTCAGTGACAAGCTGCTGAAGCCCCAAAATAACTTTTTTTCAGTGAGTATATAACCACAGGGTTAAGAACATCCAAATTTAGCATTGATGCATTTTATACAATCAGCAAGTGTTTACTATTTAGTTATTGAAATTAAGATCAGAAGGTCTCTCAAACAGACACGGTTGTCTCCTTGGGGATATAGACTGATGGGAACGGATGTGTGTGATTAATGGAGTGACTGAGGGCTGTGAGAGAGAAACCGCAAACGTGTTCAACATTATCAAGCACAGATGAACTTACTTCACGAACACTCTCTTGTGTGTTTCTAACAAAATGGTGCTGAAGCCGGTGCTTGGCCAGAGTTCTGCAAACCTCAAAACCAGCCCTATTTTCACTTATTTGAGGGTTAAATGATGACATATAATAACTGAATATGATACTAGATAATATACAATAGACATTCCATTTATTTTTTTGTATTTTAACATCCAAAATGTCATTGTTTTTTTGTATTTTTTTATAAAGCATTTTTCTCCTTCAGTGTCTACTTGAATGTGAATTAACACAGCATTCAGCCTGTTGATTTATGACTAGTTCACAAATCTAACAAACTGTGCCAATGAGCTATGAGGGTGCAAAGACCAGCAGACCCTCATTCTTTTTGCTTCTGCCTAAATATAAACCCAGTGTTTTGGGTTAAATTCTAGCAGACCCTCAGCATGAGGTTGTCATGGACCTGACGGGCATCTTTGAGCCATATGGACCCAAGAACACAACGGCAAACTGCGGCCTGATGGAAACGTGAAGTGGATCGAAGCCAGTACTGCCCTCTCCACCCTTCACCTCTAAAGAGACACAGGTCGAACCCTCGAACCATCAGCTGTGGGTCCGGATGCAATCACTCATGACAACTGTCACCATGCCGACAGCAGGGGTCCTGTTTTCTCATTGGCTGAAAGGGAAGTCTGTCTCTCACGGACTGTCCATCTGTCCATCAAAGTAGCCTGAGGCGCTGGGAGACACTGTGGCCTTTCTCACTTGCAGACACACACAGAGTGAAAGAAAGACAATGAGAGAGATTGAGAGAGAGAGAAAAACAAGGATACTTAATCACACAAAGTGTTTCTGTATAAGTTATAAAGGCAGCATGTGTTAGAAGCAGCCATCCATACACATATACACTTACAACACTGACAAGTATAACTGCAGCCTCAACAGAACTGCTGTAGTCTGGATGAGTCTTTAAGAGAAATTGTATGACTCTGTCTCTCCCAACAGGTGCGAAGAGGAAAACTAGAGGCATTGCATTTTAAGGAAATGTTGCGTTAATCACATTTATGTACATAAAAATCTTAGGGAACTAATTTTAGACTTTATTTTATTTTTATTTCTGTCTGAGGCTGCCTTGACTGTGTTTAAGTGATCATAAGAGAATCATAAAAACCTACAACACAATTAATAAAGTCTTAAAATACAGTTATGATCCTCAAGAGGCAAAACAAAGCAATGTCACATCAAAAAATTGCATTCATTAATAATAATAATAATAACAATAATAAGCAAATAAATTGATTCTTGTACAAAATAATATAGTTTGTTATTCTAACTGAGGGCTGTTTAAGGTTGCAAAGCAATGGCAACTTGCCTCATTAATACAGAACTGAACAGGTCACAGGTGTGTGTTGCATATTTTAAAGTTCACAAAACAAACTATACATTTTATTAAAAAAACTACATAAAAAAACATATTTTAAGTCTTTAAATTAATAAAATTTTAATTCTCTATCTATTTAATTATTTTATAATATAAATATAAAATAATTAAAATAATTTATATGTAGATGGGGTCTGGCAGGTAAGTCAACCCCAAATAAATAAATAAACGCAATGAGATGTGACCCCTAAAATAAAATTTGTTTTCATAATCTAATGTAGTCAGGATGATTCAGTCATATTAAATAATATATTTGACAGGGATTTATATTAGTTAATTTGGATGATCATCTTAGCACATCTTTAGACTACTTGACAAACATAAAATAAAAAGTTAGAAAAAAACTACCCTGGCTCATTAGAAAAATTTACCTACATTTCTGCAAAACTCAAAAACAAACCTATACATACGCCTCAGTTTTCAGTTGAAATGAACACAAGAGGCAGTAAAACTCTGACAACTTGTATTACTTTTCACAAAAAGTATGATTTACAGGGCCAGAGTTTCGATTAATAAAGCCTAATTTTCACACAATTACTTGCAGAATATTATGTTATGACTTCAAAACTATTTTAACATGCTGTGAGATTTGAAAGCTGATACTTTTGAAGGTTAGCGTCACAAATACAGCTGCATATGTATGGGTTTTCTAACGCAGTAGGTTTGCCCAGTAGCTCACGCGATATGACATTGCACTTGTGAGGTGAAGAACTTTGATGTGAATGCCCTGAGACTATGGTTCGACAAGAAAGTTGAAACCCGCGTGTAAGGAAGTCAAAATAGCACGGTTGCATCAGTGAAAGCGTTTTTATATCACTTTTGCTTTCGTTAACACTATCGGCTAGGTTTAGGATTGGGCTTGGTATAGCAGGTATGTTATTTTCCAACAAGATAGAGCATTAACCTTTTAGTGACACTCCCCGGACATTTGAATTCTGAACCGCCACAATCCGCACCTGGGGCCTCATTTATAAAATGTGCGTACGCACAGATTTGATCTTAGAGTGTGCGTACGCTAAAATCCACGGCAACGTTCATATTTATAAAACGGTCTTTGATGTGGAAAAGTACTTACCGCCACGTCATGGTCTGAGCAGGCGTACGCACTTTTCCTTGTGGCAAAGTCGGAGTACTGGAGCTATTTGAACATCTAAGCTGCAATAATAATAAAAGTGGTGTACGTGCAAGCACTGAATTCATCATAAACAACAAAGATGCAGTGTAAGAGATTAATTGTGCAGTGTAGTCAGATTTTTTATTAACGGAAGTTTTTGCAAGATTAAACTAACCTTTTTAGTAGCCTAATATTGAGAGTTCTTTACTCGCTTTCTGTAGGTTTATTCCATGTTGTTGTTGTTTTTTATTATTTTATTTTACAAGAGAACTTGCGAAGTCTTGATTTACTACTAATGCGTAAAATAGAAAAAAAATGCATAAACGCATCTCCGACTCCCAGATAACCAACTGACATAGAATCAATGTAGAATCGACGTTGATCTCCGACGTCGATCCAACATCGCAAAATATGTACATTGGTGTGATACACATGCGGAACAGTTTGGTAATCGCCTCCGGTCAGTGCGAAATTGCCGTAACGCCGGATGTTTGGACAGCGGCGGATTGGAGTAAAACTAAGAGCAGAGAGAATGTTAATTTTGTAAAGTCGAAAAAGAAATTGTGTAGTGCAATTGAGCAATTTCGGTGAGAATGATTCAGATTTTATTACATTCGACGTAAATGACGTTTGATAATGAATAATGTATTGACAGTAACAAGGTCGCACATGTTGAAGCTCGCACAGCCGGTGTGTGTGCGAGAGAATATCGTGGAGAAATCAAAACAAATGAGTGCAACAGCACAGACAACTCATAGAACAAACATACTGCGGTAAATATCTTCGGGGTTTTCGAGTCGTTCGTTCGTCACGTGACAGCCCCATAAGCTTTAACCTATGCAGCGCTCAGACTGCATAGGTTAAGCGTATGGGTCTGTCATGTGATGAATGAACGACTCGAAAAACCCGAAGACTCGAGAGATGAACTAATCAATTCTCTTTCCGGCTCAGACTGCATTGGTTAAACTTATGGGGCTGTCACGTGATGAACGAATGACTCGAAAAACCCGAAGACTCGAAACATGTGAACTACTTGACTAATTCCAGTACAGAACCTATAGGATGTTGCGCATGAGCGACTGAACGAATCACTCCCTGAGACGACTCGTTCTTCCCGAGTCACATTAAAGATTCGCTCAAAATGAACGAATCATTCAAGAACGACCCAACACTAGTAAACACTGGACTGACTATTGGCTTGCCAGTGGTGCAACACATGTCTGCAGAACAAAATTAATAAACATTAAACATTTGACAAAGCTCAAGTTAAAATGTTTTGTGAGTCATTGTTTTTAAAACGTTCATATTCCACTTCAGAGTTTAAGTAGCCTAATATTCAGTGACAGAAGGACAAACCACTATATAAAATAATGAATAAAAATACATTTAGTTACCCTTTTCCTCTCTGAGAGTGCACGCGCAGATCTCCGATTCCTCTAACCTAGTTTCAACGTGATTTCGACGTTGAATCGATGTTTTTTTTTTTCGGCGAAATAACGTTCTGATGTTCCAACTAAATAGTGAACGTTGATTCAACATCGAAATTTGATTGACGACCGATACTGACCTTTACTACCAAAAATCGACGTCTGCTTGCTATCTGGGACTGTTTTGTCTGTGTAGCCTATAAGAATAGGCCTAAGTCGTGCAATAACGGTTTTGTAATATATTCTATTCAATAACATTGTTAACTTTTTATTTATAACATCTGCTGCTTTGCTTCTGTGAAAATTTATAGAGACATCAGCCTTAAACTTTGTTTTTGTCATTTACATCAGTTATATTTGTATAAAATACACTATATACTTTTGTGTCAGTACATTAATGGCACATTTGAGCAACATTAGTAAACTGTGTAAATATAAAGAAATGCCAAATCACATGCAGGTTTTTTCAGACTGGAGACCATAATCGAGTAATAATGTATTTTATTATGATATGAAATGTCCAATTTTTTTTTCAATAATGTTTTTTAAAGTTTTGCAAAAATTTTGTGATACTAAACTTTTTATTAGTTGTGATAGCAAGTGATTTTAAAAGTAGGATGGCTCACTTTTTATAAGATGACTGAAAATTTTACTTGAATTCGTAGTTTGTTCTTACTTTTTGAAACCTAATTGTTTTATAATAATAATAATAATAATAATAATAATAATTATTATTATTATTATTATTATTATTATTTCTGTTATTATTATTATTATTATTATTATTATTATTATTATTATTATTATTATTATTATTATTATTATTATTATTATTATTATTATTATTATT
>NW_015628913.1:1516591-1518927 GCF_001515625.1 Sinocyclocheilus rhinocerous
TCTTTTATATGGTAATGATATTAATTAAGGGGCGTTTACAAGGCGGAGATCTGACACCAGTCAGCTGTGCACAATTTCAAGATCATTTACGATTTATAAATGTCACATCTGGAAGAGAGGTGTACGGACGTGTTTTTGTGCGCACGTTCGTTTTCTTTGAATCGCACTTATGCACTTTTGGGAAATGATCTTAGAACAAATTTAGGACGGTTTATATGCAACATTTTTATAAATGAGGCCCCTGAAGCAATATAATAAAAACCCATGGTCACGTATTGAATGAGTGTTTTAGCTCCACTCACTGGACATTTCACTTTGAAACTGCGGCAAAACGTGCAGTAAGTTACGTAATAACGTTGTTGCAGAAACGTTTTATTTCCAATGAGGCTGGGTTGGAAAAATTCGCAGATATAAACATGAGAGATGAGAAGATGCTGGGGGTGATTGAGGTAAGGTAAATAACTGGTGATTATGGTTGTTACCATGGTAACTTTTTTTGCAGATGGTGTGTAACACCAATGTAAGGAAATATAGGCCATCTGTTTGTGTGGTCCTGGAAATGGACAAAATTCAGCCACAACAGGGTTTCAAGTTAGTTGTACAAATACACACACTTGAAAGTGATAGTTAGTGCTACTATTCATGTCAGCATCACAATTTGTATTGCCAGTGTATTCAAACACATGAAGGACATGGGGAAGAATTGGGAGGAAACAGTGTTCATCTCTGAACTTGGAACAGACAATATAATAACACAACTACACATTTTATTTGAATTTATTTATTTATTTGAATGGGTTTGATGTTAAACAACGGCAACAGCAAGATATGCCTTTCATGCATAGAGACACTGCGTGTGTGTGTATGACCACCCGTGCCAAAGAGTCAGATGGGCCACAGAATGTTGTGAATAAATCATGAGACTTGGGATGCTCCAAGTAGATCATTTTATTCTGTGACAAGCAGAAACCAACAGCACTGATGTCTCACTGTGTGTGTTTCTCATCTGACTCCAGCATGTTTATATCAGTACTACTAGGTCATCAGATGTTTCAGAAGTCAATGAATCAGGGAACATGTGAGCTGCAGGAAAAAAAAAAAAAACTGTCACATTCACATGGCAACGAGGCAGATTTCATTTGATTACTATAGGCTTTAAAGGGGTCATATCATACATTGTCAATATAGATTAATCTTTAACACAGGTTCCTGTTATAATGTTAGATAAAACATTCTCTTTTTCTGGGATTCTTCAGAAGAATATTAATTTAAAGGGATAATTCAACCAACAATAAAAATTCTGCCATCATTTACTTAAGGTATTTTGAAGAATGTTTTTAAGGGTTCAGTATTGTTTTGGACCTCAATGACCTTCATTGTATGGACGGACACTGAGATAGTTTTAAAAATATCTTCTTTTGTGTTAGCTATGCAGGTCTGGAACAAGATGAACATAAGTGTTTTATCAGTCCACTAGGAAACAAAGGCCTGTTTACAAGCTACCAGGCTAATGAGAGAGGAACTCTAGTCACTGGATATTCCCTTTTTACACATCATTGCACTTTCCTAATTTCTGTACAAACTTTTCTACAAGACTGCTATGCAATTATTTTAATGAGCTACCCAATTGATACAGCCCGTCTTGTATCCCATCAAAGTTGGAATTACCTGCTCCTAACTTCATGTGAAAAAACAAAAAAACAAAAGATGGTGTGTAGTTGGTCACTTTACACATTTTTCCATTCTCAAAATGGGCAGTCATAACATATAGTACCGGTAAGTGCACCTGAATTTAAAGATGTGAAACAGTCAATATAAAAAGTTTGGCTACTTGAGACTAGTCCAAAGCCATGTACTAGCATATTTATACAATGCATTTAAAGTATATCAATACATTCGAGTATGTACAGAAGTATGAAATTATGCCACTATTGGGACAAACTACACTATCATAAAACTGCATCTTGAAAACAAACAACACTGAATGTCTTCTATTGTTACTGTCTGCATGCAAAGCATGCCAATAAACAGTGGCATAAAGCTAAATGTGTTATCTTAAATATATATATATATATACAGTTTTACTTTTAGATTAATTTACAAACAGATGTGGCAACTGTGTTTCTAAAGAGAGAGAGAGAGAGAGAGAGAGAGAGAGAGAGAGAAAACCGTGAGAGTAAACAACAATATAGTGTGGCCTTTGAATGAACATTTTGTGCTGCAGAATGTATATAGGTAGACAGCCAGCCAGCCAGCCAGCCAGCCAGACAGACAGACAGATAGATAGATAGATAGATAGATAGATAGATAGATAGACAGACAGACAGACAGACAAT
>NW_015628913.1:1519654-1543588 GCF_001515625.1 Sinocyclocheilus rhinocerous
AGACAGATAGATAGATAGATAGATAGATAGATAGATAGATAGACAGACAGACAGACAGACAATTAAAGCTCTTTGCCTGGTCTGAGTAATTAATGTAGTTGGTTCTCATCTTTTCACATGCAGATACGGCAGTTAAATATATAAAACAAACATTCCTCACTAGTACCACTAACGCAGGGTTGACGAAGGTTGCTGTAATTTGCAGAAGTTGTGTAATTAGCTGGCAGGCAAGCTCCATTTCGATCACATCCTCTGGGAACACACTAATGTAGCACGCCACCAACTGCCACCTACAGATAGCAAAACATGATTAAACTATCAAACCATGCCACGTTCACTGGAGATATTTCTGATCCACGGCCTCCAGTTATGTCCTCAAAATGCAGTTAAAACAGAGGGAGTGGAATGGACAGAAACAGAGAGAGGCAGAGAGTGAGGAGAAACATGAAAAAGAAATGGAAAATCGGGAAGATTGATAGCAGATTTAAGTGCCCCTATTATGCCATTTTTAAGCTTCCTAATATTGTTTTGGGAGTCTCCTACAATAGGATTACATGCATGCAAGGTCAAAAAGCTTTAGTTTTCTCAAAATATGCATTTAATATCACCTCATTTTCCAGTGCTTCTCAAACAATTCGTTCAAAGCAGTTCTAAGAATCAGTCTCTCTAAAACCCTCCTTTCCATGAGCCTACTCTGCTCTGATTGGTCAGATGGCCTAGTCTGCTGTGATTGGTCTACCGCGTACAGCGCGTCGGAAACGATACGCCCATTGCCATAGTTCCGTATTTTGAACGCTCAATACAAAACATAAACATCTATTATTTATCATACTTGTGATTCAGGAGCAAGCTGGTCCAAATAAACAGTACTGAGCCATCTTTCAAGAGCAAGCGTTTAGTGAATCCCGCGTTGAACTCCCCGAGATTTTTTTGAACTCCCCGAGATTAGAGAAGCAGTCGTCAGTAAAATTAAGTGTTTGTGGGCGGGGTCAAGTTGTTCGCTGCTGGGCCAACGTAGAACATAGGCGGGAATTATGCAAATGTGTTACCCTGTGACGTGTAGCCATCACGGAAGTGGGATTCAAATTACTAACGACTCGTTTAGGCTGTAGAGAGTCGATTCTTTATTTTGGGAGACAATAATTTTATTTATTGTGTACTTTCGGCTTTACAACTTTGCTGATCGTTTATATACACATACAGCTACATTACACACTGTATGAAAGGCAATATTGGAAATGGCATAATAGGGGCACTTTAAAACAAAGTAATTTATACAACTATATGAGAGAAAAACAGATAAAAATGATGCAAGTGATGCAAGAGAAAAGAACAAACATTAAAGACCATTAGGAAGGCTTAAGAGGTCAAGGTTTGGCTAGTTAGCATGGCCAATGGAAGGTGCCGCAACTACATACTGTGGGAGCAAAAAGCATGTTTCTCCATTGATTGTCATTCATTGCATGTATTTGGCAGGTGCTTTTATCCAAAGAGTCTTACAGTGCACTCAGTTTATACATTTCACCAATAAAATGTATTCTCTGGGATTTGAAGGTGCAATATGTAAGATTTTTTTATTAAAATATCCAAAAACCACTAGAACAGTGATATATATTTTGCTGACTTGTGTACTTACATTATCCCAAATGTTTTGAAGAATGTTTAAATCCAGATAAATAAGCAATTTTAACTCGTTTTAATTTTAACGGACTGTGTCTATAGTGTCATTGTGTCGCCTGCCAATGACATCATACACCCTCGATTTCCGGTTTTGTAGAAAACATGGAAACACCAAAGACACTTTAATATGTTGTGTGTTTTATTAGACCGGTGACGACCGCACAGAGTAGCATTATAACAGAACTTTCAAACGTATCTAGTATGATAAAACAGCGCTGCTTTACCCCACATCTGCATGACCGGAAGGAGCGGAAGCATTAAAGTGTGGCATAATAAAAGCTCCGCTGCTTTCGAGCCGTGTGTCACTCTCGTCTCTCATTAGCAATTGCTTCAGGGGCCTCGTTTCGCTTCGACAGCTTTCCGTCTCACTCTGCTTCATACTACGATGTTAATGATTCTTTAATACATTAGCTCATCCATGAACATGATTTCTGCCTGAGTCCCGTCGGATTGCGTCGGCTGTGGGGATGAAGACGACAACTCCCATGATTCCACACTCAGTCATGGCGTCATCAAACTACGCCTTTGTTTCTTTGTTTGTTTTGAATACGCGCCCTCTAGAGGCGAAAATTACATATTGTACCTTTACATCCATGAACTTGGCATTGTTAATACTATGCTCAACCAGTTGTGCTGCTGGAAAACTACAGGAACACATTGTACAGGAACACTGTGTTATTATGGGAACAAATTCAAAAGTAGTCATGTATTAATTTCAAACTACATACATTTATTTGAAAGCAACATATATATATATAACTAATATTTCATCACAGTACTGTAGATGTTTTATCAGTGCCCAATTTAGTTGTCTAAGACTCTTAAAAGCATGAAATTGACTTTTTTCTTTTCCTTCGTCGTAGTCTTTGACATCACAGCTCATGTCATGCACTTGGGTTGATTAGTTTCAAAACAACTGAGTCCAGAACTGAGCTCCTATTAGCAAAACCGAGCATACTTTCTGGGGTCCAAGTGCCATTGAGATAAATAGGAATGCTACCAGATATCTTTCTCCAGGTATTATGGACCTCCTTGGGGGGTCTGCCACTGATTGGTCTATTATGATGTGAAACATTTTGAGAGTCTAGGACTCGCTCTCTCACCAGCAGAGGTCAAAGGTCAAATCAGTTGGCTCTAGAGGTACCCAGAGGTCACAGAGCACGCCTCAGGTCATTTAACCAAACACAACCACATGACTAAACAAGTAAAATATGCTAGAACATATCATTGAGTTAATCTGAATGTGTAAATTCAAGATATAATCACTTGTTTAGATCCATGGCTACCATGGCTTTTTGAACATGGTATTGGACATGACCATGACTTTTTGGGATATGTACCATGCTAGTACCATGTAGGCATGGGCCGGTATGAGATTTTGACGGTATGATAACCTTAAGCAAACATATCACGGTTTCACGGTATAGCAGCGCTTCGCTGAAACACTGCTTTAATATGAACTGTACAGAGACTAGATGAAAAGAAAATACCACGTAAACTTTTCTGAAGACAGTCAATTGCCCTCAGAAACATTCATATAAACCCCCAAATCAATATTGAGGATTTTCTTACAATAGTTTGTGAATCATGAACAGTGAGTGATCTCCCTGCTACAGTATTTTTCTCTGTGCATCCGTCTTCAGCGTCTCTGGCCTGTGTTAACGGGTGTTTACAGACTTCATATTTTCACATAAATTACATTTTGGAAAACGATTGCATTGCAACGCAGTTTGTGCAAGTCCAGAACAGAGACGAGTTGCTTGCAATAAGACAAAAAACGGCAGGTTACCGATCGCGTAAGTTCCAGGGGAAGCTCCTTCAGTCGTCATACACACACGTGACTGACCGCTTGCTCGCACCAACAGTAGGAGGAGGGTCGTATTACTCTCTACACTGCACTCAACCTGAGGGATTCCTCAAATTACTAATATTAATTACTAAAGCCTGAATAAAATTAAAATGAAAATTGAAAATAAAATAAAACTACTTCAAAATATTAATAAATACCATGAAAATATATAAATAATACTCAAATAACAATACTATTTATTTAAAAATACATAACAAATGCAAAAAATGCTTGAATATACCCAGAGTTACCTATCTATAGCCCCATTCGGACAGTAATTGTTTATCATGGGGACGTAAGCTTTTTTCAACATTTACAGGGGGTAGTCTGTGATTTTATTGCCATCTGAATCCAGAGTGTTGGTGTTTTTCTCCCACCACCAGCGTAAAAAAATCCCCAGCCGAATTTCCTTCTGTTTTTCTGACAAACACCAAGGTTGTGTGGTAATTCAATTGCCGTCCAAATCCACATCTCTGAGTTTACAAGAAGAAATCGATTCTAAATTCACTGTTTAAATACTTTTTGACCACTGCCGAACACAGTACGGTAACTGTTGTGCTTCGCTATAATTTGCATGCATATTTATTACTGAAATGCTGGAAAGTAGGTTCACAGATGCGGGTTCGTAGGATCACATAAATTGTTTCTCAACTGTGAATAAATTGCCATCCAAATCCATGAGTTTTATCACTGAGGTGGCATGCAAATTTATTTTTACAGATGACCACATGAGAAACAATTACCATCCAAATAGGGCTTGTGATGGCATGTTTTTTAATTTCGGAATTCAAATTTGGACATGTTTTAGGTGTTTTAAAATTTGTACATGTTTTACACATGGTGCAGCTTAAAAAAATGTAACAATATTTATTAGCTGATAATTCATTATATTTGTAAAAAAAAAAACACTGACAATTTTTAATAATTGTTTGAAATTTGATTTTTCCCTTTCTTTATCTCTTGGCATCTGTATACCATCACCATCATCATACCAAGGTACCACCACAGTAGTTTTTGTAAGAGTATACAGATTGGTCAAGATTGTGTACTATGGGCTTCAACATGTATGAGAACTGACCACACATTCTGTCTGCCCCATCCCGGGTGGGCAACAGCTGCCAATCATTCTCTGTCGCTGTCACAAAACCACCCTGTGAAGAGCAGCTGAGAAAAAACTTGAGAGAGTGAGAAAAAGACAGCAATCTTAATCCCCTCATCTCATCGTGATGTGGTGCGACCTTGTCCTACAAATAGATTTGATGATATGGGCTTTCCATAATAACCTGAAATACAGGGCCCCTCATATCAACTGGTGTTGAAAAGCCAAAGTCTGGGAGACCATCAGAGCTTAAGCTAACGCTCCTAGCGCCTGTGCTAATATAATTACAGCTAGTCCAGACGGGGCACACGGGTCAGCCCGCTAACCCAAAGAATGGCTCTGATCCTGGGCTAAGTGGGGTCTTCTTTTTTCCCCCTTTGGGTTCTTATGTAGGCCGTCACCTCTCAATTTAAGCCTGGGCCTTAATGACCTTGCACTGAAAAGTGTAATGAGAGATATTCTGTGCTTTAAGAACGCGAAATATGAACTAGCCAGGGGACTCTCTGCCAGACTTATGATTATTCCCGTGAGGGTTTGGGGAAGCAAGGGGAGATGGAAAACGTGTATAAGCGTCTGTGTGGCATAGGGTGACGGGTACTATGCAGGAAAAGAAGAATTTAAACAAATACTAGGAAACATTTGTAAACTTGAAAAAGCAATAAGCACATTAGTGATGTTTGTCTACAGAAATCTGTTTAAACATTTCCTTTGCTACGTGCCACAGAAGCAGTGAATCTGAAACTAAGAACACACATTAGCACTCAAACTATAAACAACTTACTGAGATATTCTCAAAGGTATTGAGTTTTAACAAATCACAACTAATTATAAAAAGTGTCCATTACCTAATTCTGTTTAGGTCTAGTCCTGTTGCGTCCATTGAAAACTGTAACCAATCACAGTTACCTCTGTTGCGCTCATGAACACAAAGGCCAATCAGACGTCTTAGAATTAGCTAATGCACTAGTCACTAATGCAACTGGTTCTGATGAAGTTTTCTGATTTATAAAAGTGTGTTTAGGTTTCGCTTGGCAGTGATGCATTAGAATGAGTGCTATAGAAGCATCACCTAAAAGCTTTAGTACCACAGCAATAATATTATATTTAATATACTATATTTAATGTATTTAATATTATTAGTATTTTATTTGATATTATAATTAAATTTAGTACATAAAGATTTAGTAAAATTTATAAAATGTATAAATTAATTACAATTAATAATCATGATTACAAAACAAACAAAATAAGAATAGTTAACAATAATTATTATTGTATTATAAATGTAATATTTAAATATAGATAGTGCAGTTAATAATAATAATGTATAGATATATAATAATATAATATAAATATTTATAGATACACAGTAATATTAACATTTTATTAACAAAACTAACATTGACATTTAAAGCCCTGTATACACATTATGTATATATATATATATATATATAAAAAATAATAATAAATAAATAAAAAAACACCAATGGTAATTTTCTGCCAGGACATTATCCAGTAATTTTACCCTAAAACACAATGCAAAGAAGTGCAAAATTCAAAATACAGGTAAAACACCTGTAAAAAAAAATAAATACAGAAAATTCCTTCATATCAATCATATCATTGTGCCCTATTTTTATGGATTTTTTTTTTTTTTTTTAAGTGTACATTTACAAACATATTCAATTGTGCAGCGTTTGAATCATTCAAACATGTCAAATATCCAGATCATGGATTTGGCTCAGAGCTATTTTTTAAGTATGATATTTGTTGATGTATGGTGTTTGATCATAACCCTTTCCAAAATTTGTCTGCTAAATTAGGAGCGTTTTAACAAAAAATGTGGCACAGACACATGAGGCCACACCCGAGGGTAAAGAATGCACAATCAGGGACAACCCTGTTCTGAAAGCACATGGGGTCCTTCAGGCGGTCCAGACACCTTCCCTTAATGTCACAAAGGGCTGGCATGAAAGGGCTGGCCTGATTATAGCCTGCAGGAAAATCGATCTTGGATAAAATGAGTCATGGAGGAAGAAGAAGGAAAGAAAGGAAGAGAGAGAGAGAGAGAGAGAGAGAGAGAGAGAGAGAGAGAGAGAATGAGAATAGAAAGGGAAACCACATATTCTGAACAGACTTTGATGTATTTGAGAGATAGTGTGTGATGTTCACAAACACATAATTATTGATCAATCACACACATATACACACCAGCAAAGTCTGATTAATGAATAAATCATTTTACTGAACCAGATCTTTTCAATGAATCAGGTGAACTAGTTCACAAAACTGGGCTGAATGTTTTGTTCACAAATCAGGCTGAATCTGTCCTAGTAATTCTTAGTCAATGACTCAATGACTCATTAAACCAATAACAATTTGTTTTGGACATGTCCAATATTATATATGGGTTGAATCATGACTGCAACAAACTGAACTGGTACACACAAAATTACAATAAAACAGCATTATTAATATTCTAGAAAAATATAATTAATATAGCTACATATGCATACATATGGCTTAATTTGAACATATTTTGAGATTCATTCTGATGTTTTTGAAGATATGAAGGGTTATTTTCACAGAGCAATTTACTGAACATTTTTGAGATTTTAAGCAGTTCATTTAAACAAGTAGTTTACAAGAAATGATTCACAAAAACAAATCTTTCCATCAATAACACACACAAACACAAAGTCATTATCAAGAAATCTGGCATCAAACTTGTGCTCCCATAAATGCATAAGCACGCGAACACAGGAGCAGGGAGTCGTGCTAGGAATTGGATGCGACCCTTCAATCACCTCCACATTTATTTCCACATTTCCTCTCTCACGCTCTCACACACGTTTCACTCTTGTACATAAACTCTTCTCACCCACCAATTACGATCAATCTTTCTCCCTTCCCTATAGCAAGGTGTGAGCCTGCATTCAGGTTTGTTTGTATGCAAGCCGCTCTGATCGATTGCCTGTTTACCAGCCTCTGGGAAGCAAATCCTCCACGAGCAATGAACACAGGAGCCTCGCTGAGATTCAGGATGATGGGTCAGACGGCAGTTAGTCTCGCGCAGCCAGACATTTGTCTATCGGCATCGTCCAATTTGTAGCTTATTCTGGCCAAGAAATTCCTACTTAGACAAGAAAGGTCTGTGACCAATGCATAAAGTGACATTAATCAAATGACTGACAAAGCAATTATAGTCTGTTGTGTTTTAACTGCCATTTAGGATCAGGAATACCTGAAATATGCTAAGTTTGGGGACGGCAAGATTTTGTAATGTTGTTGAAAGAAGTCTCTTGCTCACCAGAACTGCATTTATTTAATCAAATACACAATAATATTGTGAAATATTATTACAATTAAAAATAACTGTTTTCTATTTTAATATATTTTAATATGTAATTTAATTCTGAATTTTCAGCAGTGATTATTCAAGACTTCAGTGTCACATGATCCTTCAGAAATCATTCTAATATGCTGATGCTCAAGAAACATTTTTGTATTTTTTTTTTATCAATGCTGCAAACAGTTCTGCTCTTAATATTTTTGTTAAAACCGTGATACATTTCTCAGGATTCAGGATGATGATTAATTTAAAGTTCAAATTACAAGTTCAAAAATGAAAATAAAAATAAAAGAAAATTTTGTCTCACAATTACAGACTTAATTTAATTCTGATTATCTTTCGTAATTGCAACTATTTTTACAATTATGATTATAAAAACTGCGAGTTTATCACACAATGAAGACTTTATTTCTTGTAACTGTGACTTTATCTTGCGAAATGAATTTATATCACTATTCCTAAAATAAAAAAAAATATTAAACAATCATCTTTTTATTTTATTTTTTTCTCTCTGAGGCATAAGCAGGCTTCCGTAGGTATTGGCTGACTGCCTCATGAAGTATTCATTTCACGCCTTCCTTTCAGAAAGAGAGAGGGGGAAACAATCTATCATCCGTCCTCAAAATAAGATGTGTGTATATCTTAGGGTGAACACATATAATAAAGACCTAGCCTTATCATTTATTTCCCCTCACTTAAGTATTCTATCATGCTAAGCAAATATGTCTTGGAACTGTGTCAATCTGAGATGTCCGTTTCAATATTAAATCTACAGAATGCATTATTTCTACAAAGACTAGCTTTACTTTAACTTTCAATGTGTTGAACACACACACACAGAGGTTAGGTAGGTAGTGTCTGTCTTTTCACTGAAACATCCTTCCTCCTGCTGGAAGCTAATGGTAATAAAGGTCTAGTGGCGGCCACACATATCCATCCTTCTATTCCCCAATCAGTGGGGCAGAGGAAATGGACAACCTCTCACTGACTAGCAGCGTAATTACAAGCAACACGGCTCAGTGTAGGAGGGTTAAATACCAGTGTCTATATTTGAGGGGAAATAACATTCCTGGCCCAACTGACTGTGTGGGTAAGCAGAGTTATCATCATAATCGTAATTTTCATTCTGATGTTTCTGAAGATATGTAGAAGGGTTATTTTCACCGAGCAATTTAGCCCTAATCTTGGTTTAAAAGACGGATGGGACCAAATACAAAAAGATCATAAAGGTCTTCTCAGTTTAGCAACCCATCATTCCATCCGTCATCTATCCATCCATCATCAGTGATATTGCAAATTATGCAAGCCATAATGCATAAGCACACAAGCCATCATTGAATCAGAGTGGGTTGCTTTGATAAATTCAGAATGTGGAAATGGATGGAAATAAAACGCCTATGGGGCGTCAATGCAGATGGTGTGACACCGGCCCGTGCCTTGTTTGGCAATCCTATTTCATTTAATTTCTTCATCATTTAATTTCTACCAGGCCTCAATCCCGACTGCATGCAGGAGGTTGAAAGGAAGGAGGAAAAAGTCACTATCAGAGAAAATGACAGGAGATAAAAAGGGCAGGGACGGTGAAGATTACCTATGATTACCCGGGTGAACGCTACCGTGGGAGAGAGGGAAGCGGGGGCATGGAGAGTCAGGGAGAAATAGAAAGAGTGAGAGAAGGGGAACGGAAATACGGGCGAGCTACTAAAAGCCTCACCATGTGATAAAAGGAAGAAATGCTTCCGTTTGCTCTTGATCTTTCTAAATAACCGAATGACGCCATGTTCGTATCAGGCCATCGTAACACAGCACCAGACAAATGAGCTTCGCTGAGAGCTCATATCCGATTCTCACAATTACATTTGCTGTTTATGACTTTTCCCCTTTTTCGCAATGACAGTGACTTGTTTTGTTACAGGAAGTATAAAAAGTATTATCCACCATCATCCCACACGCACATACAGTAATTATACCAGCTTCCTTCAGCCGCTCTGTATTTATTCTTGTCATGTTCGTTTGACTGTGATTGCGAAACATTTTGCATGTCTCACATTGTGAAAAGTCATGTTTGTAGTGAAGATGGAGATGCTGATTTCGGACTGACCCGAGATCAGTCTCGGTTACGCCTCTTTCAACTCAATCTGCCAAAGAAAATAAATACAGCTGGTTCTGCGTCAGCAGCCTGCAGTAACACAATAAGAGGAAAGGGACGTGAGTTTTGATGACTCCAGAAACACACACATTCACACACTTATACACACAGAGATGACATTTATGGTATGGATGACCGCTGTAGATCAGGCTATACGCTCTAGCCGTCGTCCTCTCCAAAAATGGTATAAAAAAATAAGAAAAGGGAACTGTTATTGGCTAGTCACCGGGAGGACTGCCAGCGCCGCTCCACAACACTACAGATAACAAAAAGCCCTCTCAAGACTCAATCTCAGCGCTTTATTTGTGCTTGTTTACTGTCGGCTAGAAACTCGCTCTGATAGTTTCAGAGTGGTCACCTTTCAGGGGATGAGGCAGAATACAATTAAAAATAACTGTTTTCTATTTTAATATATTTTAATATGTAATTTAATTCTGAATTTTCAGCAGTGATTATTCAAGACTTCAGTGTCACATGATCCTTCAGAAATCATTCTAATATGCTGATGCTCAAGAAACATTTTTGTATTTTTTTTTTATCAATGCTGCAAACAGTTCTGCTCTTAATATTTTTGTTAAAACCGTGATACATTTCTCAGGATTCAGGATGATGATTAATTTAAAGTTCAAATTACAAGTTCAAAAATGAAAATAAAAATAAAAGAAAATTTTGTCTCACAATTACAGACTTAATTTAATTCTGATTATCTTTCGTAATTGCAACTATTTTTACAATTATGATTATAAAAACTGCGAGTTTATCACACAATGAAGACTTTATTTCTTGTAACTGTGACTTTATCTTGCGAAATGAATTTATATCACTATTCCTAAAATAAAAAAAAATATTAAACAATCATCTTTTTATTTTATTTTTTTCTCTCTGAGGCATAAGCAGGCTTCCGTAGGTATTGGCTGACTGCCTCATGAAGTATTCATTTCACGCCTTCCTTTCAGAAAGAGAGAGGGGGAAACAATCTATCATCCGTCCTCAAAATAAGATGTGTGTATATCTTAGGGTGAACACATATAATAAAGACCTAGCCTTATCATTTATTTCCCCTCACTTAAGTATTCTATCATGCTAAGCAAATATGTCTTGGAACTGTGTCAATCTGAGATGTCCGTTTCAATATTAAATCTACAGAATGCATTATTTCTACAAAGACTAGCTTTACTTTAACTTTCAATGTGTTGAACACACACACACAGAGGTTAGGTAGGTAGTGTCTGTCTTTTCACTGAAACATCCTTCCTCCTGCTGGAAGCTAATGGTAATAAAGGTCTAGTGGCGGCCACACATATCCATCCTTCTATTCCCCAATCAGTGGGGCAGAGGAAATGGACAACCTCTCACTGACTAGCAGCGTAATTACAAGCAACACGGCTCAGTGTAGGAGGGTTAAATACCAGTGTCTATATTTGAGGGGAAATAACATTCCTGGCCCAACTGACTGTGTGGGTAAGCAGAGTTATCATCATAATCGTAATTTTCATTCTGATGTTTCTGAAGATATGTAGAAGGGTTATTTTCACCGAGCAATTTAGCCCTAATCTTGGTTTAAAAGACGGATGGGACCAAATACAAAAAGATCATAAAGGTCTTCTCAGTTTAGCAACCCATCATTCCATCCGTCATCTATCCATCCATCATCAGTGATATTGCAAATTATGCAAGCCATAATGCATAAGCACACAAGCCATCATTGAATCAGAGTGGGTTGCTTTGATAAATTCAGAATGTGGAAATGGATGGAAATAAAACGCCTATGGGGCGTCAATGCAGATGGTGTGACACCGGCCCGTGCCTTGTTTGGCAATCCTATTTCATTTAATTTCTTCATCATTTAATTTCTACCAGGCCTCAATCCCGACTGCATGCAGGAGGTTGAAAGGAAGGAGGAAAAAGTCACTATCAGAGAAAATGACAGGAGATAAAAAGGGCAGGGACGGTGAAGATTACCTATGATTACCCGGGTGAACGCTACCGTGGGAGAGAGGGAAGCGGGGGCATGGACAGTCAGGGAGAAATGGAAAGAGTGAGAGAAGGGGAACGGAAATGCGGGCGAGCTACTAAAAGCCTCTCCATGTGATAAAAGGAAGAAATGCTTCCGTTTGCTCTTGATCTTTCTAAATAACCGAATGACGCCATGTTCGTATCAGGCCATCGTAACACAGCACCAGACAAATGAGCTTCGCTGAGAGCTCATATCCGATTCTCACAATTACATTTGCTGTTTATGACTTTTCCCCTTTTTCGCAATGACAGTGACTTGTTTTGTTACAGGAAGTATAAAAAGTATTATCCACCATCATCCCACACGCACATACAGTAATTATACCAGCTTCCTTCAGCCGCTCTGTATTTATTCTTGTCATGTTCGTTTGACTGTGATTGCGAAACATGTAAGTATTATCCAGCATCATCCCACGCACACATAATTATACCAGCTTCCTCCAGCTGCTCTGTATTTATTCTCGTCATGTTCATTTGATGGTTATTGCGAAAAGTTTTGCCTCCTCACAGATTTTCCACATCGCGCATTGTGAAATGTCACATTTGTAGAGAAGATGGAGATGTGATTTCAGACTGACCTGAGATCAGTCTCAATTACGCCTCTTTCAACTCAATCCTCCAAAGAAAATAAATGCAACTGGTTCTGCATCAGCAGCCTGCAATAACACAATAAGAGGAAAGGGACGTGAGTTTGGAAGACTCCAGAAACTCACACGCACACTTCCACACCAAACATGACATTAATGGTATGGATGGTATACTTTGGATCAGGCTATATGCTCTTGCCATCATCCCCTCCGAAAATGGTATTAAAAATAAGAAAAGGAAAGTGCTATTGGCTAGTCACCGGGAGGAGCGCCACTCCACAACACTACAGATAACAAAAAGCCCTCTCAAGACTCAATCTCAGCCCTTTATTTGTGCTTGTTTACTGTCAGCTAGAAACTCGCTCTGATAGTTTCAGAGTGGCCCGCTTTCAGGGGATGAGGCAGAAAAGCTGATGCTCGTCCTTTGTGCCATGGGTTTTGGTTGAAATGAAACTCTGACTCTCGGGTCCAATAACACATTTTAAAAGAAGCTCTGCTGAATATGAGACTTGCCAAGCTGATAAATTCACCTTTTAACATTTCATAAAACCATGAAATGGTTTGACCTGACCTATGTTGAAACAGGAAGTTGGGGCAGAAAATATATTGGAGGCTTTTTACTCTACTCAATACTTTGGCTTTTTTTTTTTTTAAATAGTCAATTAGTTTACACTGTAGCCCAGCAAAGACTTTGATTTGCTACATGATAATGTTACCAGGTGGCAGGGGATACTAGTAGGGGAGACAAAAAAATTGACCAAAAAAAAACCCTGGTTATTCACGAAGCATTAATGATAATGTCACTAATGATGATGCCATCAATATACTGTCTGAATGTTATGTAAATGTCATGTAAACCTGGAAATAAACAAAGTTTTAGTATTTTTGGGGGACACACGCACACAAAGAAATGTTCTGGAAATTTGTGTAAACTTTTCAAGTAGTTTTGCTGATAAAACAACTGCATAACAATTCACATCATTTAAAATATATAATTAATTATATAATTTCTATAATGCAAAATATATTAAATGACTTCACTAGTCATGTTTCACTAGTGGTCTAAGACTTCTGGATCCCACTGTATTTGGTCCTTTGCCCTGGAAAAGAAAGAATACCGAATACACAGACTACAGTATATAAACAGATAATATTTCAATCAGTCCCAGTTTTTTTCTTCACTACCCACTCACATTTCTTCTGTAGCCAAACCAGATTGTGAAAGTGTTAGTGTGTGTTAAGAGGCTTCAGTCAGTTCCTCGGGCTGTAGATGACTTCAGTGAAATGTGTTTACAGATTTGAGAGACAGAGTCAATTTCAGCTGGCTTAGACCATACTGACCCGACCGTGACTGACGCCACACCGTGGCCTCTGGCAACGCAGTAGAGTTATGGGATGTCCGAGTGGATTATTGGGAGAAAAAGGGGAATAGCTTTTTTTTTTTTTCATTGCAAAATGCATGAATGCAAACACAATTGCTCTGTTCCAAATCCCAGTGAGCTGTCTAGTAGGCAGAATTTCAAGTCATCATGGCATTGTAGTAACGAGGTAAGCGGGAAAAAAAAATCCAAAATGGCAGGCAAGACAAACATTGTAATATAACATAATACAAAAGCATTCCTGTAGCTTAAACAGTAGAGCAAAGCGCTAGAAATGCTGAGATCATGGGTTCGATTCCCAGGGAATGCATCAGCTTAATAAAATGTGTACATAATTAATAATATAATATAATATAATACAAATCCGAAATGGTTTAAAATAAATAAATAATATTTAAACAATATAATACATTCCTTAATTGTTTTATAATATATACATTTGATTACATAAGATAATTATTTTATTAATTAACAGTAATTATATATAGTTTTGCATTGTTCCTCGCTTGTATTGAATACAGAATGACATAATTCCTGCCTAAGTAGAGTTTTCCAAACCAGCTACTTATGAGGTACCATTCAAGTTAGGATTCTATCTTAGAAGGCAGCTGCATGCCTAACTAGGTTTTGGAACAGAGCTGTTGACTTTCATGTTTCAGTCTGGCATATGGAGGTCATAAAAGATGATGTGTGTGGATGGAGAAGACTGGTGTTTCTGGTCAGTAAGCGTGTGGTATGAGAAGTATGGCTGTAAACGTGACGTGTGTAAAAGTGATCTAAACCACACACAGACTAGTGTGTGTCTCCGTCTCTGATGCTTTTGCCATTAAAGCACCTCTCTAAGAAGGCAAACACACAATTTCCTTTGTGTAAGAGGCTGTGCGAGAGTTTCCTTTTGTTTATTTGGTCAAGATCAAGTATCTGAGCTTTCTCTCTAAGAAAGAGACAAACAAACTCCAGTGAGCTGACAGACAGGTCTGAGCACACGCACACATATTAACGATGTGTTCAGACTCAATAATGCAAACTTGAAAATAATCTTTCAGAAAAAAAAAACAGAGTATCTTATTTCTCAATCCATGGCGTGTGCAAAGTTGGCGTCAATGTGCCACAAGTTCTGCGTTTGCTCTGCTAATCCCTTTCAAAGGTCAGAGGTCACCGAGGGTCACCGCTTGCATTTGCTGCATTGAGAAACAAGGTAATGGAAAAAAAACATTTGGCAAACAACAGCTCTCATTACTCAACTCCTTCTTTACCCATCTCTCCTGCCTTCATCCTCCTACACATTTTCAATTTCGCCATAACGCAAAAGATCATCACCTCATCCACCTCTCCACTGTTTCTCATTAATTTCTCTTTCTCTCTCCCTCTGTTGACAGGCATTAAAGAATGGCATTAACTGACACTCAATCCACAGGTTGGTCCAATAGAATTCCTCTTTTCCACTCACTGTTAAATCCTGGGCTTTAGATATATCACTTGCCAGCTGCCACTATCCATTCTTTTTTCTCCATACCTCATTCCTCACTCTCTGCTCATGTGTCCATTTATTTTGTGCTCCACTAATGATTTTTCATTAAAGACGTGACTACAAATGGAAAGTAAGTGAAGCAAAGAGATTACTGGAGAAAAAAAAGTTAAAGAATGGAAGAAAGTAAATGTGTGTATTATACAAAAAAAAAAAAAATGTTTTCCCATTGTTACTCATCCCTAATGTCTTTACAAACCTGAATGACTTTCTAAATAATGTAAAAAGAGTCATTTAGAAAAAAAATATTTACACAGATCTTTTCCATACAACAACAGTTCACAGTCACCACTTTCAAAAATCATACAAGTATGATTAATAGTCCATATGCTTTAATAAGTCTTCTGAAGTTATACAATTGATTTGTGTGAGAAAAAGACCAACATATGAACATTAAACACTTCCCAAGGCTATAAAATGATTAAATGGAAAATACTGCAATTTAATTATGTTTTTATAGTAATTATTTTAATTTAATTTAATTCAAGTAAACCCAGGGATATGTATGCCTTAACATGCTGTCTAGGGCTTTGTTGGTGTCTAAGGCATCATTCTCAAATCACTTGAGAAATCACTTTTTATTTTCTTCTCTATCACCAGACAGCACAAATGCATTTCACATTTCAATGTTTTTGTTCAGCGGAAACAAATATATATTGGGAATAGATTGTTGTTTACGAGAGAAAGAGATCAATAGCCATCCTGTCAGTGTTTTGAGGGGACTATAGCACACTGAAGAGAGGAGGACAGACACTTTATTAGCTACTCTTCTGTACAGATGGTGTAGAGCAGGCGAGTCAGGCCCTCTGGGATCAAAACCTGGGGCTTGATTAAGTACCAGCCCCAGTGAGGGTGCGCATGAGTACGGGGCCACCTGGAGGAGGAGCTTCCCCTGGAGGACTGACTTCCCTCTGCCTCTGTCAGGAGACGCCAAGGACACGAGTGTAAGAATACTGAACAAAGCAAATTGTGTTGCGTCACATAAACAAATCATGTTAAAAACAGTTCAAGCGGGGCGGAGGAGTGAAATGAAATAAATAGCTTTCCTCGCTATCACTAAATAAAATGTTAATCTGTTTGACCCTGAAACTTCAAACAGAAGGAGGGAGTCACTCATGATTAAACCTGGAGAATATATCTGAGCAAACAGAGGAGCACTGAAAACATTCCAGAGGAAACGAGACTAGACGAGAGGTACAGTGCATTTCAGAGGCAGAACACCTTGTCAAAACGGTCAAAAATGTGTCAGAAATGAGTTATGACCAAAATCAGATCTCTTAGGACCCATTTACACCTGGACCACATTCAAAAATGTGTTATAAATACACCCAAGACACACCGTGAATGAATCACTAAGAACACATTTGGATATGATCTGGGGTGAATTCTGAGTGCATTTAAAACAGGTTTAAATACAAATTTGGTTTCATTATCCACACTCAATTACATAAGTAATGTTTAATGTTATTATGCTGTCTTAAGCACGCTGTGTTTACTTGATTTTTTATTTTATTCTGCTCAAGCAATATGAAAAAAAAGACACTGCACTCTTGAGATTTGTTCACCCGATTAATCAACAATATCTGATTATATATCAAATCAATTCACTAGATTAAACATACAATCTAATTTGTCATTTTTTCCAAATTGTGAGCACTTTAAATATTTATCCCCCCTGTTCATCACTTCTAGTCTCTATTTAAATGGGCTTGTAAATGCAACGAACACTACCTTTCAAAAGTTTAAGGTCAGTAAGATTTTAGTTTTTTTTTTATGTTTTTGAGTCTCTTATGCTCAACAAGGCTGCATTTATTTAATCCAAAATACAGTAAAAACTGCAATATTGTGAAATATTAACTTTCTATTTAAATATATTTATTTATTTAAGCAGCCATTACTCCAGTCTTTTGCGTCACATGTCCCTTTAAATCATTCTCATATGGTGTCACAATTCACTCGGGGAGCAAGGAACGAGGAAACGAGGAGTACTTGAAAAACACAGTCTTTAATAATCCACAGGAAAACCGAGAACAAGGAAGACATTCAACAAGTAGACCCGACAAACAAGAACTGAAAGGACTAGGGCTTTTAAAGGCAGGATAATTGGGGAGGAACGAGACACAACTGGAATCAAATTAACACAGTCAACATGAGGAAGAAACTGGGTCACAGGGGCAAAAACACACACAGGTAAGTCCATAATCCTGACAATATGATGATTTGGTGCTCAAGAAACATTTCTAATTATTGTCAAAAACAGTTGTACTCCTTACTACTTCTATGGAAACCATGATACTTTTTTTCAATATTATTTCCCAAAATTATTTGGACACTTACACCACACACACAACATATGAATATCATTGTAATAGATAACAAAATATCAAACCAAGTGATATTTATTTGACAGAACAATGGTACAAACACACCTTTCACCTTTTTAAATAATCAAAACATTGATATACTGTTATTTAGACAAGAATAGTACAAATAAATAAATAGTTGTCAAGAATCATGTTTATAGTTTATGTAATGAACTACACCTGTGGTTACTCTGCAAGGAAAACAGCTGAAAGTTAAAACTCATTGCAAAACTAGCTTACTTGACAGAAAAAAAAAATCCTACCATTACCTGTTTGCAGATGCCACTTGGTTTGATGCGTTGTATGCCATTGTATATAATCAGGTTGTGTGTGATGTTTAAGTTTTGTGTGTGTGACTCGTGATTCATACAGCCCCATTCCCAGCATCTCACTGCAGGAATGCACAGATAAGCATCGTAAATAAGCATATGTCCTCCCTCTCTTTCTCTTCCCACTCTCTCCCTTTCAATCTGTCCATCTAACAGCCCATTCCTCCCACTGCTCCTTCAATAACTCACTCTCTCGTTCGCTCCTATAGGGTCGTCGATGCAGTAGATTACGGATAAATCACCCATCTACCTCTGCAAAATCTCTAAATGAATACAGGTGCTGCCCATACCTGAAAGGAGGTTTTTCCTCTAATCTCTTATTCTCTCCTTCGTCTTGCCATTATTTTTAGGAGGAGAGAGAGCAATCTTGCTTGTTGCATTATTTACAAACCAATTTAACGGTGTTCTGCTCTGTGGATAACCATTCACATCCGCCCCCGTAGGACAGATATTGCTAAGACAGAAGGGGAGGAACTGGGAAGAGAAAAGAGGGAGTAAGCAGACGTGGAGAAGTTGTGTTTTGAAATGAATCACTCGATTACAGCTTTGAGCATATGGCGCCCCGTCATCACCCAAGATCAATGGTGTACTGCAGGTATATGCATCATGCATATATACGGCGCATACCCACTTCTTTATCAGTCAGCATTGCGTATACCCACTTCTAAATCCCCTCTGATGAGTATCATTCAGTAGTGTCCTGCATTAGCCAAAATCATGACAGTTCAGCACATGAGTAACTAATTCAATCACATGTGAATAAATGCAAATATTCCCTAAAAACACCCAGTAAAGACAGTGATGTGGTCAGGACCGAGGTATAAACACTCTCATGCAGTGTGTTTCATTCATACTCAAAGCCTGAGGGCCCTCTCGCGCAGAAAGTCCAAAACTGATTCGTAGAAGTAATAAATTATGACGTGCCAGGAAATCCGTAATATGGATAAAGGCATCCAGCTATCGTAGCCAAAGCAATCTTTGCTGTAGCTAAGCTGAATAAAAAGAAACGTTTTGACTGATGAAACATGAAGACAATAAACACTGAATAATGCAGTGCTCATTGACATAGCATTTATTACAGTTGGCTATAGAAACTATAAAAAAATATATTCTGCCTTATTCTGTGATACAAATTGAAAAAGTGTTTGTATATAAACAAATAATACAACTGTCATTAGGAAAATATAGGAAGAATATGATAAAATACAAATTATTGGTTATTGTCCAGCAGTGTATTTGATTTATCAGCCAATTAAAAGAGATAGGAAAATAATAACAACAACAATAATAATAATAGTAATAATAATAATAATAATAATAATAATAAAACCTGTAATTTAGACCAAAAAAAAAAACATTTGCCCATCACTGTATGTCATGGGAGAAACAATCAGTCAGAAACAGGAGCAGAGCTGCATAATTCTGGATAAACTGAGAATCACAATTTGTTTGTTTCAAATAGAGATCATGATTCTCCTATGATTCTGAACAGACAACTAAAGAAAATAGCATGTATTTTACTAGAGGTTTTGACAAAATGTTAATTGCTGCAGTCTATTTATTTATTGCAAAATCTGCACCTCTTCTATGGCTAATATTAATTTCATAATGATCCTTACTTCGTGAAGTCAAGCAGCAGAAGTTAAGTGACTGTGAAAATACTACTGGCCCATTTTGGGGTGAACTAAATATGCAAAACTAGTCTTACATGTCCATGTTTATAACACAGGGTGTTCATCCTTTGCTGGGCCGCTTAAAAAAATCGGGGGCATAAATTAAGAGTATCCCCACTTCTCAAGGCACCACTACACCACTGCCCAAGATGGCATGCAACTGACATGCTGGCATAGACACGGAGCCAAATAGTCTCTGATAAGTACCTGTCCTGCCATTAAGTCAGAATAAAGAGGTTTGTTAATTATGTATAACGAATTCACTGAATGTGCCGTGGAGACACAATGCTCTCGGCTCTGCCTCTGAAGTAGGTGAAAATAAATCTTTTGAAAATTGTTTTGTGCTTGACAGCTATTTTGGATTAATTGTTTCCCATACGAGTGTTTTCTCTCAGACAAATTGTTTGTTAATTAGAAAGAAGTGTCTGTATGTGTGTGCGCATGAATGCCAGCGGGGAGTTGGAAAGACCCAGAGATTGTGTGTTTTCCTGTCAGTGGGGGTTTAAAGATTAAAAGACAAAAGAGCAAATAAGTGCTGAGACCAGCAGAACGTCAGACTGTGTGTGAGAAAGCAGCATCTGAGAAATGTACAGCATGCTTTAATTTTATTATTTCTTGTCCATTCATAAATTCAGTGGGGTCCAGTGATGTTTAGAGCCCACTGACTTTCATTGTACAGACTAAAACAGTCCAAATCTTCAAAATATCTTCTGCACAAAAAAGAAAAGCATAGAGGTTTAGAATAACATAAGGGTGAGTTAATGATGACAGTTTCTTGTGTCCTTTGTGACTTTCATATTATTGTGAGACAAATATTTACTTCAAATTTTAGCAAAATTTCTGTGAGGCCCACTGTTGCAGAAGAAACGTTATAAACTAACACTATACAGTATATACAATAGGAATGTGACACTATGTACTGCATGCAACAACATCCAAAACATTAGTTCAAGATTTTTTTTCCTAAGAATTCTCTAACCAAGGCTACATTTATTTGATCAAACAAACAGTAAAAACAGTAATATTGTGAAATAACTTTTGTATTTTCACTTTTATATTTTAATATATTTAATATATTTTAAAATGTGAAATAGCAAAGCTGAATTTTCAGCAGCCATTACTCCAGTCTTCAGTGCCACATGATCCTTCAGAAGTCAGTCTAAAATGCTGATCTGGAGCTCAATACAAATCTATTATTATTATCTATTTTGAAAACAGTTGTGCTGCTTAATATTATTCTGGAAATTATGTTGTTGTTTTTTTCTCCAGGATTTCTTGATGAATACAAAATAATTGCATTTATTTAAACGCCTTTTTTTTAAACATTATGTCTGAACATTATGCATCCTAACTGTTCCTTTTCATCAATGTAACATGTCCTTGCTGAATAAAGTATTAATTTCTTAAAAATAAAAAGAAGACGAAGAAGTATTTACCAATCTTTTGAACAGTAGAACAGCTTTGATTGGGTAATGTAGGTGGACTAATACCACCTTGGCCCTTATGTGGCCTCACACCTGGATATGACATAATTTCATATTTTCTTGGAACAGGCTAAATATGTCCAAACAAGCCTATGATTCATACTGTATATACAGGGCTTAGATTATTGACCTCATTACCAGGATGTTGCTACATGAACTTCACTGAAATCATTACGAAATCTGCTTTTTCGGAAATCACACAGATGGTCCCTAATTTGGGCACAACAGGTGGCATAACAATTAATGTCAGTTAAAACTTTATTCAAATAATGGACGTTATCCATTTGTTAAAGATATTTCAAGAAGATAAGAATCCTTACAGGTTACACAAAGTTTGCGGTTTGATCCCTGTGATTCAAGAGATCCGACTCCTTCCCTGTCATCAGTTAGCCCTTAGGGCAAAGCTTTCCAGACACATATTAAGCTTAGACCAAATCTAATAACTATTTTGAACCATGAATCATTACTTAAAGCACAAGATTAGCCTGTACAGGAAATGATGCCATATCCCCTCACTAAAAAGTCTGTGCATAAAGAACAAAAATCATCCTGGAGATTGAATTAAAGTCAAATCAGCTGAAAGATCAGTGGCTAGAACAGTGTATTTTGAAGACTGGACGGGCTCTGGTAACTTATTACATTCAAATATATGATTCACTACTTCAAAATGACAAATGATGAAATTACTAATGATTTGCCTGATAACAGTGTTCTTTATGAAAATGACAGAAGCAGCACTAGGAACAATATAAGCTCTGAATGACTTGGGGCTTTACTGTAATAACATTTTACCTAGAAAAAGTACAATATATTGTGCATTATTTACAATAGCACAATATATTTAATGAGATATTAACTTAATATCACACTATCGCTAACTGTAAAACATCCAATATGTGCATGTCGGATTTCTGTGACAGATACAGTCTCATTTTGATTGATCTCTCTTTCCATCTCTTCTAAACAAAGACACACACATGTACACATTTCCCCACAGCAGAATGAATGGCTTTGATAAGCCTCTTTAATACATGAGAGACCTATAAAGCCACGTGACCGATCTGCAGTGCAGCGGCACCAAGGCTCCTCTATCCTGAAAGCAGGCCAGAGGAAACTGCCAGCCTCTGAGCCAAGATGGCCGCCAGCGCTGGTTCCTAGCCACTAGGAAACACCCAGAGGCCCAACTTCCTCTGGCGCCAGCCAATCTGAATCCACTCGTATTTGGTTTGCAGCGGTCTCACATCCCCCCGATTGTGTATCGGTTTCCCATTTGCAGTCTCTCTACACAAGCATGACCTGCGTTATAACGGCCCCCTTCAGAGAAGAAGGGAATTAACAAAAGTAATTCAAAACAGCATTTTGCGGCATTTGGGAAGAATTTAGTGTATTAATGAAAGTATGTCAACTTAGGTGTACCCCAAGGAGCAAGACCGGGAAAAAGACAGAGACAGAAATAATAGAGAGAGGTCTGGAATGAGTTAGAATCTGAGGTTGATTTGAGTTGATAGTGGTCAAAGCATAAAGCGAAGGATTCACTTTTAGTCAGTTCTCTACAGGAGGGCACATAACTCTGAGCCCTACAGACTAAACACACAGCATGCATCCAACCAACACTACAACACACAACTACAGCGCAGCCATTCTCACAATCACAATACTGTCACGAAAACTATTCAGGGCTACTTAAAACAAACACTGCTGCACCATTACTACACACTCTACTACTAAAATTACTGTGCATTTTCACAATAGTACAATGGGACTAAAGGCCCTTTTAAAAGATTTTAGTTTTTCACTACACACTTAATAGCAACCACAGCGAAACTATTCATCTATGCACTGCAAAACTGTCCTGATCTATAAGGTCATCATCACCTGCAATGAAAAAAGACTTAATGTGAGGTAATTTCAGTTTATGACCATTTTTTTTATTTTTAATTATTCCGCAGATTTAGGAAGCAATCAGGTCCTACAGCCTACAACAGCAAAACTAACCTAAACCAACAAAGATACTGACCAAGCAAACAAATATTAACAAGTACAATATTAACAAATAATAACAAGTACTGTTTTAAGATAAAAAGACAATATTCATGTTTTCACAAATAATTTTTGTTTTCTATGCAAAAAGCACTTTCTTTCTCCCGCTCTCTCTGCAGGCACACATACAGTACAAACACACACGAGCACAGAAAGGTCTTGTCAGCCCTGCCCCATAATCAGTTTTTTTGGTAATATAGTTTAATGTAATGTAACTGAAAAAGCTAAATGATATTGCTTCGTATGGAGGTGGTAACATCACAGAGGCTGCAACACCACCTAGGGTGTTTTCAATAATTCAATGGGCCGTCGTCAGTTATTCCTTACACACACACACACACACACACACACACACTTATATACAGTATATATATATATATATATATATATATATATATATATATAT
>NW_015628913.1:1543887-1558181 GCF_001515625.1 Sinocyclocheilus rhinocerous
TATATGCCAAAAAAAAAAAACCTTCAGAGATTAGAAAATTGGCAAATTTAGACCAAATAATTTTGAACTTTAGTAATAATAATAATGATGATGATGATGATGATAAGTCAAAAATATAATAAGCAGAAGAAATGTTTTTGAACACCAAATCAGCATATTAGAATTAAATATTTAAATTAAAATATATTTAAACAGAAAAAGAAAATGTACATTTTAATTGTAATATACTACTTTTCAATATTACTGTTTTTACTGTGTTTTGATCGGTTATTAAAAATAAACCTTTTCTATAAGAGGGACTTTTAGCCCTAATGAACCCTTAATAACTTCACTCTTCTATTCTACATCTTTTCCAACAGAGAACCAAAGCGAAGCATTATACAGTATTTGTGGCTCACATGCTTCTGCAGAGCTTACAAATCTGAAATTCCAAAAGGCCGCCACGGGTGATAATAGATTCCTGTATGTAGAGCATCTTTTCATGAACGTTGCTGCCGTGTGTTTTGAGTTTGGGCTCCGTCAAGTTAATTCTTTATCGTCTATTTTTTATCTTAAAATCTATTTTATACACCATCATTTTCGTTTCTATAGCGTGTGAATATATCCCCTATCGTATTCTACAACAAAAACGATCAGAGCGCCTTGTTATCACTAGTTCTATTTTGATTTCCCGAGTCCGCTATTAGCATATAGCCCGTTAGCATCGCCAGCGTGGTTGCCGCTAATCTCGCTTACATTGCTAATACTCTATTCACACACATTACCATGGCGACGAGAGCCCCGGAGCGGTCGTGCTTCACGCAGGGGTTAACAACACCAAGCTGCAGCAAACGGAAACACTGAAGAGGGACTTCAGGAGCCTGATCGAGACGATCACCCGCGACGATGATCATCATGTCAGAACCGCTTCCCACGTATCGACGAGGACACGAAAGGTTCAGTAGACTTTTTGCTTTAAATGAATGGTTATGTAAAAAAGCCTTAGAGGCTGCCACACTACGAGTTGAGTGAGCCTTGACTCCTAACGGCGAGGGGAGATCAGAGGACTCATAACAGAGGGAGGAGGACTGAAGGCCTGGAATACGACAGGCCGCGGTGTAGAGGAGGGGACCTTAGGGACATATAGCGGAGGGTATGATCATCCACCCCCGCCCGGAGCTGTGGAAGCCTACCACGCCCCTCTTGGTGGCCAGTCAGTGGGCAGACAACCCCTAGTTACACGTTTCCTCCGCGGTGCGCTGAGGCTGAGGCCTCCGGCACGATCTCGGGTCCCCACGTGGGACCTGGCTGTGGTGCTAGAGGCTCTCTGTAGGCCTCCCTTCGAGCCTATTGAGGAGATAGGCCCTTTCAGTGGCCCCGTCTTACCTAGACTTTGCGCCTGGTCTGGCCAAAGCATTTCTGTAACTCCGGCAGGTCCGGCAGGGCAATCTCCTGAGGGCACTGAGGCGAGACGGACACCGTGTAATGCGGTGTAACCCGCTGCACCCGCTGCACCCCTGCCCTCATAAGTCCTGGGCCAGTGGCGTCAGGACTTTTTGGCCGAGGACCTCTTAGACTTAAGTACGGTCCGAAGATCCGGCTTAGCCTTAGAGGCCCCCGGAAAGCACACTTTTCTTGGCGTTTAGTCTTAACCCCAGCTCTCTCATGTGGGCGAGAACGACATCTCGATGTCGAATCACCTCTGCTCCGACTGAGCTAAAATCAACCAATCGTCGATATAATTCAGTATGCGGATGCCCTGGAGTCGCAACGGAGCCAGGGCTGCATCCACACACTTTGTGAAAGTGCGGGGTGAGAGTGCAAGGCCGAAAGGAAGAACACGATATTGGTACGCTTTGCCCCCGAAAGCAAACCTCAGGAACTCCCTGTGACTGGGAAGGATGGATACATGGAAGTATGCGTCCTTTAGATCGATCGTGACAAACCAGTCCTCGGACCTGATCTGAGACACGACCTGTTTTATAGTAAGCATCTTGAACTTCAGTCTCATGACTGAGCGGTTCAAGTGACGTAGATCTAAAATTGGACGCAACCCCCCATCCTTCTTTGGAACTACGAAGTACCGGCTGTAGAACCCGGACTGCCTCACATGAGGAGGGACCAGCTCGATGGCCTCCTTCCTCAAAAGAGTCACTACTTCCTGTTCCATGACCAGAGCCTGCTCGGGGCCCACCAGCGTGGGAGAAGTCCCGTTGAAAGGAGGCGGAGGAGAACCAAACTGGATTCTGTAGCCTCTCTCTACAGTGTGCAGGACCCATTGAGACACGTTTGGCAGTAGTTTCCACGCTGCCAAAAAGTCTACTAAGGGAATCAGTCTCTCGAGACTGATCTCTGGTACAATACGAGCAGCCGGCTCGGTGCCCTGTAACGGCGAACCGGCAGGGAACAACCGAACCTGCTGCTCTAGAGACCTTCGCGGAGGTGGCGAGGCTCTTAGCACCGCTACGTTGCCGGGCGGTGACTGAGAGTGGCGCTCGCGGGAGACCGCTGCGCCCTGTAACTCCGGCAGGGTTAGCAGTCCGATCTCCTGAGGGCACTGAGGCGAGACGGACACCGTGTAATGCGGTGCAAACCGCTGCACCCCAGAGGGGACTGCCCTCATACATCCTGGGCCAGTGGCGTCAGGACTTTTTGGCCGAGGACCTCTTAGACTGAAGTACGGTCCGAAGATCCGGCTTAGCCTTAGAGGCCCCCGACCTAGAGCGTCGCCTCGTCCCCGTGTCTCGACACGGGGGAGCTCGCGAGGCCACGCTCTGTTTTTGCGCGCCCCTGTGTTCGGAGCTGGTACCCGGAGGGGGCTGCTCTCGCCCAGCAGCCCCTGGAGCTAGAGAGCGGCGAGGGAGAAACCGCTGGAACGCCGCCGCCTGCTTACGAGCCTCCTGGTGCCTGTCGACGACCGAATTGACGGCGTCGCCAAACAGGCCAGAAGGCGCGAGCGGGGCGTCCATTAGGCAGACCCTGTCTTTCTCTTTCATATCTGACAGGGTCAGCCATAGATGCCTCTCTGCTGCCACCATAGCTGCCATAGACCTGCCAATGGCACGGGCGGTCTCCTTAGTGGCGCGGAGAGACAAATCAGCGGTCCTCCTGAGCTCGGTAATATCCTCAGATTTTACCTGCTCACCCTCATCTAGCTCTTTCAGCAGGTCGGCTTGGTACGCCTGTAACACCGCCATGGTGTGCAGACACGCACCAGCCTGACCCGCTGCCGAGTACCCTTTGCCCACCAGCGCTGAAGTTGTGCGCAGCGGCTTGGAGGGCAATGCCGGAGCCTTTAGAGACGATGCCGCGCCGGGAGACAGATAGCTCGCAAGCGTCTGCTCTACCCGGGGCATCGTCTTATAACCGCGCTCTTTCATCCCCACCACATTGCCATAATAATCAGAGGCGAGAATAAAGAGGCGGGCCAAGAATGGTCTTCCCCATGACTTCGACACCTCGGTGTGGAGGTCGGGGAAAAAAAGGCAGGCTCCGGCGCGGAGGGGGAGGTTTAACACGCAGAAACCGCTCATCCAATTTGCTTTTCTGCGGCTCAGCCATCTTCTCGGCGGGCCATTCAATATTTAGTTTGGCCACGCACATGTACATTAACTGACAGTCACCACTGATAAGCTACCACTAAATATTGTAGAAACTTAATTTGCTGTAAAGTTGCTTTGCAATGATTTGTATCGTGAAAAGCGCTGTACAAATAAACTTGAATTGAATTGAACTTGAATGAACAGGTTGAATCCTGCATACGATTTTCAATTATAACAGACTACAATGAACTCCAAATTGAGACGTGTTTCATCAACACCTTTTGATGTGTTTGTGTGCATGCGTTTAAACTGAATTAGAAAGCATGAGATGAGGAGATGATTGTGGCCGTGTTCAGCATGTTGAAGGTGAGAGGAATCAGATGGTGTGAAGGAGAGAGATAGCGAGATCAAAGTGAGGTGCAGAAAATAAATAAAGGAGGTCTCACCTCCTTACACAAGCCTCTCCTCGCCGACAGAGTCTGTTTAGGCTCTTTTCATTTGTTTAAAAGGGCGATAATAGGTTTGTGGAAAGTAGAAGTAGAGTAAAATAAAGTTCACAAAAAACACACACAAATTAACAAATCTAGGAATCAAGATAAAAACTTCACTTTATATTATTCCATTAAATAGTCTGAATTCAGACTAATCATAATGCACTAGTGCAGCATAGTTGATTCTTTCTATGTGAATCAGTTCCCGAAAAGTGTCTGAATCCATCCATATAAAATAAACAAGAAAACAATCTAATTCAAATTTATATGGAAAAAAACAGTGATAAACATCAATATTAAGCTAAATTTTTACTTTGAAAAAACAGTTACCCGTGAATTTCTGTTTTTATTTAACATGTTTTCATTGGAAACTTATTAAACTGAACCGTATAAAGCCAATTCACTAAAAGTAGTAATAATAAGCTACTTTACTATTTTTTGATTGTTTTTATTATTATTATTGCTTTTTAAAAATAGTTTTCTTTTTTTTTTCTTTATTTTCTTTCAAGGTAGAGTTTGGGGTAATCTGTAGTAATCACAATTAGCCTTACATAAAACATCTGAAGGCTATGCTCATTTAAAGAGATAAATATGTCTGCAAATAATTTCCACCTCACATTCCTCTTCCGTTCACCCTTGGGCAATGGAGACCAGATTTTCCTATAAAAGCTTGTACACAGCCTTGGAAGACAATGTCGCCAAGATATAAATGATCAAAAAATGCGTGGAGAAGCGTCAGAAATGGACACACAGTCCTCCGGGTGTGCTGACAGAAAGCGTTTAACAGCTGTGATGGGACATTTCTTTGATGTCCCTCCAACTAGTGTCATTTTTACAATTGAGATCATAAGAAGCAAGTAAGTTATGGGTGGGCAGCAGTTGGATCAGAGTGTGTGTGTCTGAGTGTGTGTGTCTCTCTGTGTGTGTTTGCTCCTTTGAAATGCAGAGGGCTGAAGGACGTTTAAACTACAATTACAGAGTGCCATTTTATCCAGAATGACAGCCAGATCAATTACCTCATTAATACACACACACACACACACTGATCTGTCCAGGTAAGAAACAAGAAAACGATCAAGGCTGAACAATGTCACTACTCTGTAGTTTCACTACTTCATCAAAACATAATAAGCAACATCAAAGCAAATATTCTTCTAATAAAAAGGCTTCACATAATAAGGAAAAAGTCACTAAAATAAGATCTTGGAATATTAAAAAAATACGAAACACTTAAATAGGATTATAAAATTGATATACAAATATATAAAATGTATAAACATGTATTTAATATACTTGAAGTAAGATGGAAGTGTTAATGCATCCATGTGTTAATATTACATGAAAGTGAATTTGCCAACTCTGTGCGTTTTTTTATTTGAATTCTTCGTATAATTTCTTCTTTATAATGTCTTGTGATCATAAGCCTCTACTGGATAAAAATTTTTCAACTTTTTACACATTTTTCCTTTGAACTCCTTGAAACACAATTGTATGCAGATCAAACAAACAAATAAATTAACAGTAAATACATATAAAAGACAAAAAAATTATTAATTTTAAGCTCCGGCCTCTTCTTGGGCGTTCTAGAGGAATGTTCTGTTTATTTGTGTTTGGCTACTCAGCGTGAAGGTCCAGGATGCTCAAGTCTTGTGTGGGATCCACTTGATTGATGCACTTATTTGGTGACTAAATACACAGTTTTCAATGGTGAGCACAGAGCCATGTGTCAGCTTTGAAAAACAAGAGCCGGTTTCTCTGCTATACACAATTTGTTTGAATAATCCCATTAAACCAGCAGAATTTAGAAGGACTCTGGAGTCACTAGCGTCATAGTCACAACCTGGGTTAAAAATGTTATTACTCCCAAAATATATCTATTTTTTTTACAGGGCACCAATTTTTCAGCTCCAAGTGGCAGCAGAGAACTCCAAAGTGAAAAGAAAAGTTTTGCACTCAGTCTTACTCCACCTTACCAACCTCAGATGAACTCATGCGGGGGTTTTTTGTGTGGACCATGTGTGGTCCTGGTATTTTTCTCTACTCATAAAACGGTTTATATCCTGCCAAAAATATTGGTCAATGCAATTAAACACAATAAAGATAATTGCACAATTGTGTTTCACAGGATTCAAGGGAAAAATGTGTAAATGTGTTTTCTGTGGAGGTTTATGATGATGAGAGATGAAAAAAAAAATACACTAAGAGTAACAGAAGAAAAGACATGCAGATGGAAAGCATACTTTTATTTAACATTAACAAACGATTGCATTAACAATCCATCACAACGTATTGCCATCTAACCAAAACAATACCTATGTTTTGTTTAAATATATTTAAAGTTATACAAGTTCATATAATGTAAATTCAAAATACTGAATAAAATGAGATGAAATGCAACTCTGAACATCTAGTTAAAAGCTCCAGTCTGTTTTTCCTCTCTTGTACTGTTCATCAGAACTTAAACTGTTTGAACCAGAAGCTCTGCAATATGAAACAGATGGCACTATTAGACCATTATCATATTTCTAAATGAAAATGAAGAGCAGGGTTATTGGAGGGGCTCTGTCTGGCTTTGGCTGAGTTAGAGCTGTTGATTGCAGTGATAACAGGACAGAGAATAGAGCGAAGCTTGCAAAGTAAACCGCAAGCCTGTGCCAGCACACTGTTGCTGTCCTGAGAAACCCCATTTCTCAATTTTGGGCAAATTATATTGTATTTATTTCTCTATTTTGCATTCTACTGGTGTCCAAAAACCCTAAGTATGAAACATTTCATCAAACACTTCATTCTGAGCCTGCCAAAATTACAGTATAATGTCTTTTTTGTGTCCCCATTCATATTTTAAGCAGACAATTTCTTGATATAATAATCAAACTTTCTTATTGTAGTTATAGCTGAATTTTCAGCAGCTATTATTACTTCAGTCTTCAGTGTCACATGATCCCTCCGAAACAATTCTAATATGTTGATTTGATGCTCAAGTATCATTTCTTAATATTATCTTATATTATATGTTGTATATATTATATAATAGTGATATTTTATAGGATCTTTTGATGAATAGAAATGTCAAAAGAACAGCAATTATTTGAAATAATTATTTTGTCATATGTCTTTACAGTCATTTTTATCAATTTAATGCATCCTTGCATTTTTTTAATAGCCAAATTATATATATTATTCTCAGAGAACTTTACAGATGTGACATACCCTCAAATAATTAATTAGTATCCAAAATAATATCAAAATGAACGTTATGAAGTTTGACTGCAGTTGCCAGCTGAGAGCCATGTGTTGTGCAGTTGTAGCACTGCATTCAGATCACAATTAACTATTAACAATTAAACTGACAACAAACAACAGCTGGCTCGAATAAAATACAAAAGTAAACAAACAACATTGGTCTTCGTTTGCTACTTTACAGCTACTCATATGCTGGATTTCTCATAAGATATTTGCTGCTGGTGATCATGCTGAGATGGAACTGCGTCATGAGCCGACATTCTCTTCATATTGAACAGATTTGGATTATTGTCAGCCTTTGAGAGATGGCACATCTAAATGTCAGAGCCAAATTACCTGTTGCTAACAGATGTGTATTGTCCGAAGTGAGCCCAGATGTTTCTTGATGACATTGCAGTAATAAAGACTATGTATTTTGATTTTATATATATAAAAAAAAAATCTAAATATATTCAGATTAGGGTTGCTTATATAAGTGTTCTGGATCCCAGGATTTGTTGCCAATTTAGACAGAATCCTTTAAAGGTGCGCTAAGCAATATTTGAAAAACACTTTTGACCACAGTGTCGGACCGAGTCCCAAAACACACTCGCTGCCAATCAGCAGTAAGGGGCGTGTCTAGTAATGATAGCGAGAAGAGAGCGCTCAGTGAGTGCACAGGACAGATATTAGCAGATGGACTATAGATAGCGAGAGATGGCAGATAAAAAAAGGAAAATTTTGGAGGATCGAAACATTAAAAAAAAGGGGGTTACGATCAGGCAAGAGGTAGGACCCGCGTAAATAATGCAGCCGCTTTCCAGTGGAACTCAAAGAGTGGGAAGGACTGGAATCAGACGCCGAGGTTGCTTTGTTTTTTCTTGATAGGCCAGTTAAGTTGATTTTTATGTTGAATTACCATAGTAACACACATCACTTTCACTTATTGATGACATCATACCCTCGGCCGGCAGGCATAGCAGATTCCTCCATCGTCGCTGCCAGGGTTGTGTACATACATGTGGGGCGGAGCTATCAAAATAGGGGTAAGGTCCTGTTGGGGTATGGGCGTGTTTGTTTTGGTGCTTTCAAATATCAGCATCATTTTGCAAAATTAGTGCAACTTTAATATAAGTCTATGAGATTTTTCATTGTATCATCCATCATGTGAAAATCATGTGAATGCCTAGAAAAGTTATAGCGCAACTCTCCTATATAAGCCGGAAAGCACCTAACCCCTAGTATAGGCAATTTTGATAGTGACGTTGGCTTTTGCAAACACCACTAATGATATTTTTGCTTGGAGGAGGAGGAAGAGAAGGATGTCGTTTATGGTGAGACCTGCAGGTCAGACCTTTCAGTGTGTGCAGGTTGTTAGCGATATAGCTGTTTGTAGTAGCCGGTGTATTTCTCCAGTGCTACATCTCAGCAGACACCAAACACCTGGAAAAACGGTTTGTGAAGGCCAGTGACAGAGCTGGAGTCCAGTAATGAACAATTACCCACATCCTCTCCACAACCTCACTGTACCTTTAGCCACCAGCACAACAAGACACGCATCACACATAATAGCATCAGTTCCCCTACAGCAGAGAAACACTATCTGCTGCAGTCAGCCATCCATTCATCCATCCGTTCATCTATTAATCTCTTTGTACGTCTATCCACCCCTGTCTATCTGTGTCAGTGTATATTAATCAATCTATCTATCCATGTCTGTCTGTCTGTCTGTCTATCTATCTATCAATCTATCTATCCATCCATCCATCCATCCCTGTCTATCTGTGTCAGTGTATATCAATCAATTAATCTAACCATGTCTGTCTGTCTGTCTGTCTGTCTGTCTATCTATCATCCATCCATCCATCCCTGTCTATCTGTGTCAGTGTCTATTAATCAATTCATCTACCCATGTCTGTCTGTCTGTCTGTCCATCTATCCATCCCTGTATATCCGTGTCAGTCTCTATCTAACAACCTGTCTATCCATGTCAGTGTCTATCTATCTATCATTTATCTATCCATCCATCCATCCATCCGACTGTCCATCTATCCATCCGTGTCAGTCTCTGTCTGTCTGTCTGTCTAACCTTTAAACAATGGAAAAGTTTAATCAACCATCCATGGAACACATTTAGGCTATATTATTTGATCAGGGTTTACCCAGGGTGCTCACTGTGCATTTTTTTTTTTTATATCCTTTATGATTGTTACTTGTCAGATTGCGCCACATTCTGACTCACTGACATACAAAATTGAAATGGTACCGCAAAAACTAAAGCAAGCCCCCGCATTAATGTAAAGAATACTGAAGTCTCTCATGGCTAATGAAAACGGGAATTACTGCTCATTTGTCAGTGTAAACTCAAAGTAATTACGATCATAACACAAACGGAATGAGATATTAACAAAATATTAGTTGCATATCACAATAATATTTAACTGAACTTCACACACCTAGACACCTGCATCATCAATTGCTGTTTTCCTATTCGTTCTTTACTAGGCGGCCATTCAATAAGAATTAACACTGCACATCTAAAATACATGAATTTGTCTCACTGTGGCAAAAAAATTTATAGTGTGCACCAAGTTTCGTATTAAAAAAGGTTAATTTCTCCTTCAAACAGAGCCTGGCTGCTATAGAAATCAAAACTCCCGTCAGTAATGGAACTCAGAAACATCGGCAAACAGATTTCACCATCAAGGCGACGCGACGAGTAAATAATGGCCAATAATCTCCCCCGGCTGCCCTCTGCCCTCCCGCACTCCCATTCTCTTTTTCATCAAGTCCCCACTCATTCTCGCGCTCTGTCTGTTTTTACGAGGTGTAACCATTCTCAGTTTTACAGTAATGGTGGGGCTCATTATCCCTCCATTTCATAATCCCTGCATGTGTGACTCTCTCATTCTCTCGCCGAGGTGCCTTTTAAAGGCATGCCACCCTTACCAAGGGCTCTGGAAATAAGATGTGTTGGTCATTAACTTTTATTCCTTGGCTGGGTGAGCCATTTACAAGAGAAAACCAGAAATTCACAATCATATAAAATATCTATGATGCAGAAATGGTGAGAAGTAAAATGAATGAATAAGTGAACAGTGATATTATTAGAGAAGCTTTTGAGTCAAATTATCTGATGCCAAAGCGTTAATAAGTGTATGTGTACACCAGTCAGAGGAATTGTTCAGTGGCCTTGTCTTTTTTTCTAATTAAGAGTTTCCTTTGAGACAAACCAGAACTATGTCATGTGCGACAAAACATCTTATAAAGCAATATTCACTGCATTATGCTGGTAAATCAGACAGAGAACGAATGGATAAAACTAAATGGACATGTGGAATGTGACTACTTTAGGTCATGTAGACCTTGTCCTTATGGGTTAGCAGGGATTACTTTCACAATGGATGGTTGAGTAATGGTGGCCATTAAAAACGTTAAACTGAAAGCCACAGCAGGGTACTTACCAGTTGCATATGACACCTTGTGCATTGTGCATTGTGGGTAACTTGGCCATCTTTGGGATTTGGGCGAGAAATCATTGCGTCAAGGCATTATATGTGGATGTGAACCCTGTAATTTAGAGCCTCTGACTGTATGTGTGAGTGAGTGTGTAGCTGTCTGTGTGTGTTACAATGTACAGCTTTAGGTGCATTTACAACAATATAAAAAAAAAGTTTTCTTAAAAAATTAAACATTTCTTAAAATGTTTGCTAGACATGACTTTAAAAAAAATATCTACTTGAAAAAAAAACTAAAAACTCAAATATGTTCATATATGTTCAAATAGTTATATGTAATGTTAGCATAATGAATACTGTTATGCTTGCACTTCTAATTTGCTGTATTTTTTGCAAGCAAAACATGCATGTACATGTAGTGATATACAGTTATACAGTATGAGCTCCAGTGCACGCTCTGTCTTCAGATAACCATACTGACAGTATTTTGGACCACTGCCGGATAATTACTGAATGCATTTGTGCTGAAATTGATTCATCAATGGTCGATAAGCTTAATTGATTAAGTTATTAACATTCCCACTCATTTCCAATGCAAGTGCTGTACTATTCTGTATCTGTTTTATAGATTGGGAAGAATACGTCAACTAAATAAATTGCAAATGCAGGGCAGTTATTACACATGGAGTCGCATAAGGGATATTAGATTATGATCGGTCACACAATGAATGAAACTGCTTTGGCATGCCACCCTTCAGTGGCTACGCAAATGTTTTTTTTTTTAAATCCTTTCCAAAATCTACATTATCCATCTATCAACTAGCATCTCTTTCTTGACTCATTATTTAATGAGGCTGGCAATTGTTACAATAAATTTACATAAAAATTGGATAAAAAATGCAGAACAGCCTTTTTATGTCCAATATGCTAACTGGACTTTGTCAGGTGGTCATGTGATAACGTAGCACACTACCATTTAAAATGCTTATTGTTAAATACTGCCTGTTGTTTAACTCACAAAACAGGATATATACAGTATACAGTATATACTTTTTTTTTTAATTGTATTTATTTATTTATTTATTTTTATGGGGGGGGGTTCAAACAAACTGATTGATTTGACAATTAAGCCACTATTAATCTAACAATCAGCAACATCAGGGAGAGCACATTTCTCTTGCTCTAAGGCATGTCCATGCATACCTGTTAACACTATTCATCTTTCTTCCTGGTTGTGATAATTAATACTATTACCTAGCTTCTGCGGAAAATTAAATTAATCAATTAAAATTTTCAATAGCATGACAATTCCTCAGCCACAACAGACTGTGAATCCATATTAGATGAACTGAACGTCTGTCATCTGAACAGCAGCATTTCTTCATTAAAGGCTAATATTATTGTGATTTTTATTTTATTTAATAGTCCATTTTTTTTATTTTTGATCAACAGCACTTGTGGCATAATGCTGATTACCACAGTGCCGCGTCATAACCTTGATTTATTTAATTTGTATTCTTCCTTTAAAGTAGTAGTTCAGCTATAAATGAAAAAGCTTTCATTATTTACTCTCATTACTTTCTGTCTAAACCTCTACGAATCCCTTCTTGTGAGGAACACAAAAGTAGATGTTACAGGCAGAATCTCAAAGCTGTTTTTGTCCATACAGGGAACGTGGATGGGGACAAGGGACAGAATGCAATATCACTTTATGGAAAAAAAAAACAGATTGAACATTCTGATAAACATCTCCTTTGCTTTTCCACCGAGAAAAAAAAAAATCATACAAATTTGTAACAGCATCAGAATGAGTTAATGATGACAGAATCATTGCATTTAAATAAATACATACATACATACATACATATTATAATGAAAACTAATATTAAAGGACACAACATTTAATTAAACTTATTAAGTGCCATCCATCTGCTTGAAGTTATAATCCCTGACATGTAAACACAGTCGTTACACTGTACTGATTAATGAGTATTATTCCTCCTCTGACCACTGCTATTGTTCCAACAAGTGAGTCTCTTTAAACCCAAAGCTGTTCTGAGGGTAGTAAAACACATTCCAAATGTCTCAGCTGTGAAACATTTCCCCCCACTGTGGCAAATAAGAAATGACTGTGGTTGCTCTCCCAAGGATTAAAATAAAAATGCAATGGGTCACTCCTCATCCTTTCCTAATGAGTCTCTGAAGAAATCCGTTTCCCTGAGAAGCATTCATGAAAAAGAGAAAACAATTCAGCCAAGCCTGTTGCTAAACACGCATCGCACACTGACACGTACATCAGATATACATCAACCTGCTCTAACCGGTGTGTTTGCCACCACACACAAGCCCGCACATAAATTTGAGGACATATCGTCATTCCCTAGAACCCATCAAAGCAATTCTTTCCAGCCTCAGGACAAAGCCCTGGCGGTTCTGTCTTGATCCCTTTGAACTCAATTTAAAAGTAAATATGCTGTTCTCCTGTGGTGTGTCAAAGCACCAGACGCTCCATAACGGTACCCTCACATACTTACCAGTACACCTCAGCAGTTTCTCCATACAGTACAACTAATGTGTGTGTAATGAGGAGAGAGAAAAAAGAGAGCGAGGTAGAGAGAAAGGAAAAGGAATGAAGAGAGAGCGCCTCAGGACATTTTTTGGTTTCTTTTTGCGAACTCCAAGTTAAGAGCGCTGGCGCTTTGCTCATGGTGGTTCAATCTCCAGCTCTGATGACTTTGTTCCTTATTGAGCTGCTGGCTCTATAGTATGAATTATACGTTACAAAAACTATAAAACATTGGAGTGTAAGGGAAACAGGTCAATTTAGCTCAAAGGGAATCATTTAAGATTTTAAAGGGAACTCCACCAATAATATGTAAGGGAATTTGGACAGAATCACTGTTTTACGGCTGATCACTGAGACGGCCAGCGATTCAGTGAACGAGCCGTATGACATCAATTCTGCAATGGATATTTATATCCAAAATATAGTGAAAACAACTGGCTAGGGTCTGATTTATGACATCCTGTTGTCTTGGGCCTCTTGTGGAATTTTGGGCTCCTCAGGTTTCAACCATGTTTTAACCAAATCATAGATCGTCTGATTCGGTCTGATATCCTACAGGAGAGTAACAAAAAATATGAATTTTGTTGTAGCTTTTGGAGCAAGGGAGCTGCCATCTTGCAATACCACAGCATTGCAACCACATTGCATTCACTCCATTGGCCAGTGAAGTAATATAAGCATTTCTTTAGTTTTTTAACACAGGGTTGTTTTGAAATGGAGGAAGACGAACTTGAAAGGACTGTTGAGCCCATAATAAGTGCAACTGCTTATGCATTTAAGGGGCAAAGAGCGGGTCAGAAACAATAAGTGTTTACGTGGATACTCGTCAAAACAGCCATTCTGACATAATTTTGTGTGCATTTGCTCATGAAGACACGAAAGAGCATATCACATTGCTTGAATGGCTCAAAACACTTTCATGTTTAAACTGGCAAGGCTTAAAACACGTGAGAATGATAAACTTTCTTGAGGAAGCAGCACCCGATCAATCAGATAGGTGGTTCGATTTAGCGTCCTGTAGTTTAAAGAGTTTTTT
>NW_015628913.1:1558406-1566380 GCF_001515625.1 Sinocyclocheilus rhinocerous
AAAAAGTTTTTTTTTTTTTTTTTTTTTAGCAAGAACAATAAACAATGATAATGACAATGATAAACAAAACTGCTCAAATAAAATATGGTGAATATGTATGTCCATAACACCAAATGTAATTGTTTCTTAACTGTGAGCAAACTTCAAACCTGATCCATATTTGAAAGCTTCAGCACAGTTGTAGATTGTCAGTTAATATGGATTAAAATGTTGTTCTGTTCTTCCCCTAAAGCTGTTGTATTCCTTCAGAAAACCTGAAATATACAGCACAAGCCATTTAGACTTTGATATTAATATATTTTGTCCTAGTCACTGCTGTTAAATGTGAAAACGATAAATGTGCAGACTCTTCAAATAACAACATACAGGCATAGATTGACAATTTTTTGGTCCTTTAACCACATTGGATTTTAAGATCTTTTAAAACAGACACATCTATCAAAAGTGGATTATATTGGATTTATATCAAACAACCAGCACCCGTGGTTTCTCTATAATGACTTGAAGGGGTTAGTGTTACCTTCCCACTGATCCCGTATCAGTGCTAAACACAGTGCAGCTCTTACATCAGGAGGTTTTGTGTTCTGTGGTTACTGTATGACAGCCTACCCAGAAACCACCACTAAACTATTTTTCTGCTGATATTTTGTCTACTACATGCAGCCAATGTCTAGATGAATATCACTTCAAACTTTATGTTCAGGCACAGATGTTCTTTGTCAGATTAACACAAAGTTTTACACTCACTATTTTTATGCTCACTATTAGTATTGGGCAATACAGCTAAAAACTAGATATTTTTTCTATTCATATACATGCATGCATCTTTTCCACACTGTTTTTCAGTAATAGAGCAATTCCTGAATACTATTGATGAGATTATTGTGTAAAACTGGCATAATATTGTATTTTTTTGGAAACTAAACGGCCAGTTGATGACTTAAAATAAATGTGATATTACCAACGTTGGTAACAAAATATTATGTAGCCAAGTGGAGAAAATTAACAAAACGTAACCTTGAGCATAAATTGGGCGTGGGTCCTTTAAGATACTGTGCTTGCAACACTTGCTTTACGGCGCTCCAGCATGTAATACATGTGCGTGGATTTCAGTAGGAGCAGAGCAGCAAACGCAAACTAGTGCTCTGGGTTTGGTGCTATTATTCTGAATTTGGCGAGGACGTTTATGGATTGTATGTGTGAGGTGGATCGGGTTTGATCACGTTTTGTAGCAGATCAGCCCGAATTGATTCTAGAGGATACTGAACCGCGGGATACTGTACCCGAGCAATTTATGCTTGACTCCAGTGCTGATCTCAGAGTGGAAGAACCCATGCCGAAGAAGCCTGTACCAACCCCTAGGAGAACTAAAAGGGCAAATGCGGGTGTGCACACAATGAACCGAGGTCTGCATGTAATGCAGTCTCACTCAGTCCTGAAGTCTTTTCACAAGTGTTGACAAGCTTGGGGAGTGTGTTCTTTAGGGAGGCCGTTAAAGAAGTAAAAAATATGTATTAGATCATTGAGGACAATGACATTTAGCAGGGGAGAATGTAGCCAAGTGGAGAAAATTAACAAAACGTAACCTTGAGCATAAATTGGGCGTGGGTCCTTTAAGATACTGTGTTTGCAACACTTGCTTTACGGCGCTCCAGCATGTAATACATGTGCGTGGATTTCAGTAGGAGCAGAGCAGCAAACGCAAACTAGTGCTCTGGGTTTGGTGCTATTATTCTGAATTTGGCGAGGACGTTTATGGATTGTATGTGTGAGGTGGATCGGGTTTGATCACGTTTTGGGACACGTGCAAGGACTGGCCTCTACCGTATTTTATTTAATTTTATTTTATTTTACTCCATTTAATTTCATTCTAGTGCAATTCAGAGAGACTGAATCTTCCGATATCTGAACACTGAATTTGTATGAAGGTTGTGACCCTTCCTGTACTGAATTTATCAGATTTTGAAATCAGTGCTTAATCTCTTGTTTTGTCAAATAAGCACAACAGAGACATAACAGTTACTTTATTTTATTCATTATTTTTTTTTATCTGTATTTACTCCCATCGATCGCTGTCCTTCTGAGAGACAGCCGTCAGAATAAAGCCCCTAAAAGATATTTTGTGTATCCTGTGCTGCTTCTTTAGAATTCATAGGCCACAATTATATATCAGTATTATATGTTTAGCTGGCAAGACAGAACATTTAACTGTGATTCAACTCTGCTCAAGTCTCCAAAGGCATGAATAACAAGCAAAATGTGTTTTCTTCATTTCATAATGAGTCCCAATTGAAACAAAGAATTGATTCAAGCTACTTCCTTTCAAGTTGTTTATTCACACACACGCACACACACACACAAACAGATTGAGTCCAGTTTCTAATCTGTTTGTGCAATTATTGATGTTTTGTGTGATTTTCCCACACTTTTTTTCTGATACAAATGCTTTTGCTTTATCTCACATAATTGTTTTTCTTCTTTTTTTTCTAATACAAATGTTTTTGCTTCACCTCACATAATTGTGTTTTTCTTCTTCTTTTTTTTCATCCTGAAGCATTTTGGAAGGTTAAGCTTTAGATTAAGCTTAATTAGTCTCTGGTTCAGCTATTATGCTCTCGGCGGTCTCATCAGGCCACACAGTGATGTTGAGCTGGCGTGCGGTCAATACGAATCTGATTGTTTTCGACCAGTTGAGTCAGTGGGAAGCTGGAGTGATGGTACTGATGGGTTTCTAATGTCTTTTTTGGACATTTTGCATAATACCTAGCCAACTTTGTGATTTGCGTAAACACCATATAATCTTTCACAAAGACAGAAGACGTAAAGGGATGGTTCTTCCAAAACAAACTGACATTTAATTTATTGTTTAGCAAAAATCCTGAACGTGTGCACTTGTGTTTTCCTGGCCAAGCCAGAGTGAACCACTACTCTCACGTATTCTCACAAACGGCAAGGTCAGGATTTCACTAAATAATAAATTCAATTTCAGTTTGTTTTTCATTGTGTGCATTCACATGAAATATACAGCAAGAGTCAGATGGGAGTATGTCGATGATACCGTTGCATTCTTTTTTTAAAGGAAGCTGGCCTCTTTTGGTCTCTGTTCACTGCCATTATATGTTTGAACATGAGAAGGACAATATTTTTTAAATATCTCCTTTTGTGATCCGAAAAAGAAAGGCATTATGCATTAGAACAACTCCAAGGTGAGTAAATACTGTAATGAGTGAATTTAAATTTTTAGGTGAACTATCTCTTTAAGTCTGACCTCAAAAAAAGAAAAAGGGTTTTAATGACTTATCCTCAACTTCAGTTTCATCACAATGCAATTGACTAATTATTCTACATATGTCAAGAAATCTTTCCACTTGGGTTTATTTTATTCCAAAATGTGTACAAAGTGCATTCTGTGGTCAAAGATGTGCAGCACATCGCCCTATAGCCACGCTCAGTCAACCCCGCCACATTCCCATAATAATCAGAGGCAGGGATGAAGAGACGGGCCGAAAAAGGCCTGGCCCATGACCTCTACACCTCAGCGTGAAGGTCGGGGAAAAATGGCAGGCTCCGGCATGGAGGTGGTGGCGTCGCGCGCAGGAAGCGTTCATCTAACTTGCTTTCGCTGCGGCTTGGCCTGCTTCTCGGCGGGCCAATCGATCTTTAATTTGGCCACGGCGCGAGTAAGCACCTCCACTAGCTCCTCATACTGGGGCGAAACCTCTTCGACGCCCTCTGTCAACCTCCTCGGAGGAAGACAGGTGGAGCGTCGAGCCCTCACCCCAGGAGGAAGTAGCCGCAGAACGGGCTTCATTATATTTCGTAATTACTAATTACACCGCTCCGCTTCGCTCACATGCTCTGACTGACACACTTAGAGCGCTTCGCTGAATGACAGAAAGCTGACGGCGGCTCCGCCGCACATGCTTTTATAGCTTCCTGGTCATGACGTCACCCGCCCGTTACGTCTCGCTCAGCTATTGGACTGATTTCACATGTGAGTCAGAGCGTGGTCACAGAAGGCATTCCCGAAGCGTTCTCCGACGCAGTTCGAGTTCCTGAAGAGGAACTACTTTTACTGACTACTATACTTTACTACCATTATCTAATGCACATGCTCTAAATTGTCCTTCAGTTCACTGAACTGAATTACATGGAAATTAAATTAAACCAAACCTAATTTCCAGGAGCAGCGCTGACTACGTCAAGAAAGTACAGGATCAGTGATTGCAAACACAGACATACACACATCCATACACAACTGCACACTAATTAGCTTGTGATGTCTCTTTGCTAGCAGAGTAATGACACTTTTTGTTAAATCGCAGACCCACAGCATAAGGCAAAAATCACATCACATTTACCTCAGAACCAAAATGTATAGCACATAACATTTGCGTTCAGCTCTACATCTGTTCCTGAAGGCAAAAATGACTGGCTAAGCTGTGGATTTGAAATCATTACTGAAACTGCGCCATTAGAGGGCTGGCATTTCATTCCACTGGTACACCAAATCTCACTAAATATGATAATAATTTAACTAGCAGTTGGAAGTGGTTTATTGATTTAGGTGTTGATGTAGATGTGTTTCTGCTGTCCATTTGTGTACTTTTGAATATTCCTATTTGTTTAATTAGTGTAACTGGCCAGCAGGGAAGAGAGTCAGGGCCAAAATCGAGAGAGGCTAAAGCCTGTGTTTGATTGGATTTAATTTATATAATTTTATATTTTGCCAGTTGTATATTTAAGGCATACGTGGTGAGAGAGTGCACACAAATTTCACTGCCAAAAGCACCACAACCACAAACACAACAAACCCTATTTTATACTGATTTGGCCTCTCCTAAATGTGCTGACCAAAAAAAAAAAAAAAAGATAAAAACAGGCCCAGTAGGTTTACTTCTGCAAATGAATTAATTCAAAGTAATAATTTCTGTATTATGTAGAACTAGACTTGCATTTCCAGCAGCAAAATCGTGTTAATGTTGTCAGTAAATTTAGGTTTTAAGATTTAGTTCTGTATACATTTTTAAAAAATCCATTAAAAAAAGACAAATTACAATTCAGTATGCACATATTAAAATTATATCATCAATGTCAAGTACACTTTGAATGTACAAGTGCTAGACTTGAATCTTGAAGTATAAACATGCAAACATGAACAAAAAACTTTGAATTGAGTCTGATCACTGCTGAAAATAGAAGAAAACATTAAATGAATTTCAATATAGTGCAGCTTTTTACATTACAGCAGGCAAAATGTGCCATTAACTAAAGTTATGAATATTCATGGTGCACATCTGTATTAGACTGTGCAGGTTCTGCCAACAGAGGTCACACACAAAACTAAAATAATTTCTCACCAAGCTCAGCCAAACTGACTTTCACCATGATAGCTCAAAGGTCAACAGCAGATTTCATCCATCTTTTACAAGCAGGCTGGACCGTCAGGCTTCTGTGTGTGTTTGTGTGCACATAAACACATTTCCAATTCCATCTGAGCATAATCAACAAAACAAGACAGTACCAGTTCAGAATATTTCTTAGTCAGATTATCTGACTGATTCCCCAGACACTGATTCAGTCATATTTTATACATGCAAGTACAATTAGATGACAGATTAGTCAGAGCCCATTCTGTATACAGCTTTCCATATAGCCATTAAGTTCATGTAAGTGGGTAACCATAGAAACAATATGGCTGCTTGACAAATTACCATTGACAACACATTATTTAAAATTTTATTTGAGCTTTACATATGACAAGTCAAATCAATCCTCAAAGGAACAACTTCATCACAAGCAGTAAGACATAACATAGCCTTCTGTGAAAATACAGTCCTTTAGAGAAATATACTGGTGTGTTTCACTAATTAAACTGAAAATAAAAAAGTCATAAAACGATATTGAAGTGAATTATTTTTCATTACATTGCTGACAAGATGTCAAATTGCGGTCAATGTGGCGACTACAGTGGTCAAACAGAGGAAATATTGAAAAATGATGTGGATGTGTGCATGTGATCTACTTTAGCTGAGAAACTCTTGGCACCCTGAACAAACTTCGCACACTTCCTCTCATACAGTGTGTGTGATTGAACGATGGCGCTGTTTTAACGTTCAAAGAACAACAAACAAGAGGAAATGTTTTACTACACCTCTGTATCACCATAATGGCATGAAAAACACTGCTGCCCATCCATTCAGTGTGTGTATGTGTGTAAAGTCAAGAGCTCTTCTACAAAACCATTAAAAATGCTTGTTTCACATAACAAATAAATACAAACATTATGAATAACAGCGTTTTTAAATGAAGAGTAATCAAATCATATCTAAACTTTAAAGATGCCTTTGATCCAAACATATTTAAAACACACCTTAAACTAAAAAGTGAGCTGCTGACCTTAAAGAAATTCAAAGCTGTAAATAAATTAACAGCGCCGGGCATTGACCTTGACTAGTTGAGACAAATGACAAATGACAAAGCAGCCGAAGGGGAAAGTGTGTGAGAGAGTGTATGTGTGTGTGTGTGTGTGTGTGTGTGTGTGTGTGTGTGTGTGTGTTCGCCCAGAGACGCAAGTCACACATAACTCACTCATCTTGTTCATATAACAATTGTGGGTGTTACCTCAGAAACACAAGCCTTGAATTTTCCATCCATCACTTTCCTAAGACACAGTCTAATCAATATCTTTAATTTATGTCATTTCACCTCTCACTTAAATGAAGGAATGATCAAAAAAAGTTGTAGATGGTAATTTAGGTGCTTAATGAACTAATTTACCGCATTGTTAGGCACAATAAGAGCAGGTTGTTCCACAATTACTGATGTTAATGCAGTTGAGGAAAGGTTTCAGAGGTTACTGGGAAATTAGACTCTGACAGGCAGAATGATTAGACATGCTAGAGATTACCTTTCTCTGTTTTTCACTCTTTATCTGTGTGGTGTCAGTGTTCTGGCACGTTGTGCTGCTATGCTGCTGATGAACCAACACATGTTGACCTTTTTCCCATCAATCTCATCTGTCCTGTCTAGTATTACCTACAATTGGAGGAGGAGAAAGAAAGAGAGGAGAGCAATAGTTTTCATTCTGGAATCAAGATTACTTTATGACATCACAGATATAAGGGCTCTTCTCGACATGTACTTAACCCTTGATGGTACGCATTATGTTATGGTAGAATTTATTTTTTAAATATAAACATTCTTTACAGTGGAAACATTTTTATTTAAATACTGACATCACAGTTGAAATTGTTATATACTGTACAAACAATTTGATTATTTTTGTATAAATATTATATTATTAAATTATTTTTATTTAAAAAAATAAAATAAATACCAAATGAGGAAATTATCGCAGTTCCGCTGTGGTAAAAGCAATGCCATATAAAAAAAAAAAATTCTTAATATTCTGCAAGACAATGCTAGACAAAATTGATCTGTGAAAAAAAAAAGTAATTAATTAATTAATTAATTTAAAAAAACTTTAAATATGTAAGAGAAAAACATACAGAAATGTGTTTTATAGCACAATTTGAAGAGCATAATCTTAAAGAGAGAAAAATATATTTTCTTCAACTGCCCTTTTAATTAAAACAAACGCAATTTATTATATTTTTATATATATAGTTGTGGTCAAAATTTTACAGGGTCATTTTTATAAATTCAATTTTCTCTTGTGGACTACATGTATAAGCGTCTTTTATGTGAAATATATTATTCAGGTCAGTGCTAAATAAAAAATAACATACATTTTGTATGATCCCTCTTATTTTGGTAAAATAATTAACATTTTGCAGATACTGCAAAGGGTATGTAAAATTTGGACCACAACTATATTATTCTTAGACAATTAAGGAAAATTCTGTCTGCAGAAATAGTTAAGAAAAAATAAAAGTATGTCCTTGGTGTTCTGTTCTTTCAGCTAATCACACATTGGCATATATTTTTGAAAAATTGTCCAGTAAAAAAAAA
>NW_015628913.1:1566666-1572188 GCF_001515625.1 Sinocyclocheilus rhinocerous
GAAAAAAAAAAAAAAAAAAGGTTAGTCTTAGTGGTTTGGTGCAGGATAGTGTACCAGTTCAGCCATGCTGTTATCCAGCAAAACTAAATAGTGGAGAGAAAGAAATATTGCCCGTCAATTGCATGACGCCAAGTGCGATGAGTGTTCTGAATGGTAATGTGCTTTATTTGCTCTTGATGGCCAATAACATCAGCAGCAAACATTTAGCAGTTACAAACCATGTCCTCTGTAACATCAGCCATTACTGTACAAGGAAGGACAACACAACACACACTGCTGTACACATACATACACAATCATGTATGATCACTAGAAGGCTAATACTGTATAATCCAGACATCCACTCTCATACTCACATGTACACACTGTTTTCTCATTAAAGCTGTGTGTTTTACTACGCTCATAAAGCGTCTTAGAGGTGACCTTGGGAAGGACTGTTCAGAAATGATGTAATATTAGTTCCAATAAAAGGTGTGGAGAATACATTCATAAAGACTCCCAACACATATTAACAGTAAATGTGCCATTAAAATATCAGGCAGATTTTTACAAAGTGTGCTTTGTTCTCTGAGGGATACGGCAATCTATTAAAGAACAAATGTGCACATGTTAAATGTTCACATGCCCTTGACAAATGAAAAGACAGAGTGTGGATTTTAACACAGATGCAAGAGTCCTTCGATACCAGAGTAAAAGAACAAAAACATTTCTTGAGCATTTAGTTTAATGATATGCCATATTGTCTAACACAAAAGAAGATATACTGCAGAATGTCCTTTTGCTCTTTTCCATACTACAAAAACAGATGGTAACTGGTGCACTGAAGCTCCAAATGTGACAATAAAGTGCTATAAAAGCACCATAAAAATAATCCAGTCTGGTATAAAGTAAAAAAGCACACTAAATAGTAATTAAATTGGAAATGGAATTTAAATTGGATTTGAGAGAATGACTGAGATGGTGCAGTAACAGAGAATATGAGCATTGCAACAGCAGGACTGATGTTCAAATGAAGTGAAGTGAGATGAGAGGAGTGCAGCAGTGAGTGATGCACAGGAAGTGCATTTCATTATGTTTTCTTCTTCCACAGACGGATAGCTGAGAGGCAGGTATCCATCTTCACCTGTCCTCATTCAAACTCACACCTGATTGCCCGTAGCTACCTCCTATATGAATTACTCATCTCTGTGTGTGTGTGTGTGTGTGTGTGTGTGTGTGTGTGAGTGTGTGTTTGTGTGTGTGTCTATGTTCGGAATTTGTGAATTGGCTTCCTTTCATTTTCTTATGTAGGCATTTGAATCGAATGGACCATTTCGACTATGATTTAAAGAAATTCAAAACAAGTAATGACATTCTAGGAAATATAGTGTTGCTCCACCCTGGACGATAAAAGGAATGTTAATGTATTAAATAAATAATATATACGGATTATACTACCATTTCGATACTAGGTTTCAGTACAAATAGTAAGATGTTAAAGAAATTAATACTTTTATTCAGCAAGGATGCAGTAAATTGATCAAAAGTTAAAGACATTTATAATGTTACAAAAAAATTTATATTTTAAATAGATGCTGTTCATTTTCATTTATTAAATAGAGTCTTGACAAAAAAAAGTATCACAGTTTCTAAAGAAAAATGAAGCACAACTGTTTTCAACATTGATAATAATAAATGCTTCTTGAGCACCAATTCAGCATATTATAATGATTTCTGATTGATTATATTAACATAGATAATAATTTATATTATTATATGTTAACAGAGAAAACAGTTATTTTACATTGAAATGATATTTCACAATATTACTGTTTTTACTGTGTTTTTGATCAAATGCAGCCTTGGTCAATCCAATCAACCCCAAACTTCAGAGTTAGATAAAACAGACATGTTTGAATGTTTCACTGTTATTTCTAGTGTTTGTCCCATCATTATTCAATTATTTCCTTTTGCTATGTTTTGCAAAATTACTGCAGATTTTATAAGCTACTACTCATTGTAGTAAACGTGTTGCAGGATTGTTTTGTTCGGTTTCTCTTTAGCACTGAAAGAATGAACCAGAATGTCATAATGTTCAAGAGAGAAATTCATTCTCAGAACATCCAGCTAAAATGACAGAAAGAAACACAGTGCTTCAATATGCATTATAAGATATTAAACTACATTATGTGAAGGTCAGAAGCCAAAAAATAACTTGTATGAAAACACTGTTTCAAATACACACACACAATACACTGCAGTAGGAAGCAGGAAGGAAAGTATCTGTCAAAACAAGGAATTCTGCTGATGAATGGACGACGTTGCTCAGCATTTCTCCTTCGGTAGAGAGAAAAAAAAAGATTTTAAGGAACTAAATCTACAGTAAATGGGGAGATTTTACAAGCTCAAATTACCCATTTCTGTGACTGGCCACTGTAATGTTCTTGAGGGCTTCCATTGCTGGAAAATTATCACTCTCTTTCTCGTTCTTTATAGATTTATGAGATGGGTATATTATGTTATGGGACTATTATTCTTTAGGCTGGTCTATGTGCCAGAGCTCGGTTTATCAAACCCCTTCACATTTATCTCCTGTTTCCTTACCGGCCCCAACACGATGGGAAGGGCCTTCCTTTCTCTCTCTCTCTCTCTCTGTGTGTGTGTGTGTGTGTGTGTGTGTGTGTGTCCACTCGCGCTCAAACTGAAACCCATCATCTATACATCTGCTAGTCTTAAGATTATTGTCTTTACATGCATACTTGTATGTTAACAATAGTAGAACATACGCTTTCTTGTGACATGCTTTAAGTCAGGGTTCTACACATTAACAACAGATTAGTGCAAGTGAGTAGGGGGAGCCTGGGGCAAGTTGTCACCCTTTTTACTTCAGTGAATATTTCTCAGGACTGATTTCTGTAGGCACATACCCCTAAAGTCTTGGCTACAAATCTACTGAACATATTCACTGTGACTGCACAGTAAACAGCTCATTAAACACTCTGACCTATATGAGGGAGGTTTTCAACATAAGAACATGCCATTCAACTTTTTAATAGATAGATATTTAAATTATATTTTTAACAAAATAATTACATGTATAACAGAAAATATTATAAGTATCAAAAAACACATTGGTATATATTTATATGTATAAATATTGTATTGATATATTAATGATTTATTTATAAATATATCATTTATATGACTGCAATCACAGACACAAACTCAAACTTAACCTGGTTTACAAGCCGCTGACATTTGACACATTTTCCTAATGGCAAAAATGAAAAATCAATCTTTCATTCCTCTCTCTCTCTCTCGGAGCCTGACAGAGTTGGTCTTGGATAAATTTTATCAAGATATCATTAATGAGCAATCATTAGCATCAGTGATTTCAGCTCGTATCCTCTCAAAATGCTGCTTCTCTCAGGAAATGTGTGTTTTTTGTGAAGATAATGCATGAAAAGATTATATGAAATTAATTACTTAAAACCATGGCTGTTTAGTGTAATTGCAAGTGCAAAATAATTACAATTATTAATAGCAAAATTGTGTTGATTTTGAACATTAAAGTGGTTGAAATTATTGCTTGGTCTACAGCCCTTCTTTTCTCAGCTTCTCAGTGAAGCCCTATTCCTTTTCTCTACCTTCAGAAAACTGGTATTTGCTCTGATCACACGACACGTCCTCTTTATATAGAACTTACTCAAATAAATGTGCAATTTGAAAATTAAATATAGTATGAATCAGATTAAATCACATTTCCTGGCAAAGTCGTATTATTTTTGTCCTTGTCAGACACATATATTCAGATGACAGTTGAATTGTCACAGGGCTGATTTTCATACGAAAGCCCTTGAAACACTTTGTTTTTATGTAAAAAAAAGGGAGAATTTTCATTTTAAATCACCAACGACTCTTAACAACAAATTAACTCTCCAGTTACTTTGTGTCAGCATAAGACTCCTATTAAATATTATTATAAAAATGTCTGCTGTGGTTGCCAGAAAGTAAGATACTGTACGGTGACAGTATTTCAGGCATTAAGTCACATTATACTCATGGTAAATTATAAGATCATTTACTCTATTTCCAAAAAGTATAACTTGTGCAACACTTTACAAAGTAAAATAAATGCTATATTTTTCAGCTGCATATACTAAGGTTATTTACAGCTAATCAATTAAAAGGTTTTTACCGCAGTGAACACTAATTATTAAATTAGGACCATGTTTTACAGCGTACCTGTGTGAGAATGCTGTGTCAAACAGTGTGGGGATCAGCACGCAGTTTCATTTCCTGGAAATGATTGATGGCTCAGACCTTGTGTGGTGGGAAGGAGTTGCCATGACGACAGCAATGTAAACAGCCCGGCGGTCCTGCCTCAAAGGAGCTGATGTGACTGAGTCAGCACACACACACACACACACACACACACTTCTACTGATGAAAACAAATGGGAGTTGTCTCATCTAGATTGATGTCGCCTTTAGGGTTTACAGTTACTTCACACACACACACACACACACACACACACACACACACACACTCTCTCTCTCTCTTCACTGACAAATCACCATTTTGATTTTATTCCTGCACTCGGCTCGGCTCAGATTTCGAGAGGCATGATTTCAGGAGCCACCAATGTACAAAGAGCAGTAAACACAGTGAAGGAGAGTCAGAAAGCATTAAAATATCTGCAAGTCTGTTCGAATGTGTGACCTTTAACCCTCCTGATCGCCTAAATCCTGGCCATTAATCGTCATCACACACACACACAATATACACGCATACAAACACACTCCTGGTTAATGGCTCCAGTATATCATGAGACTGAAGTTCATGAGCTGTTCTCCAGTTCTTCACTGAATTGTCAGGGGATCGTTTACATTATTCATACAGGCTTCTGTACTGTACGGTACAAACCAGACGTCATATGGCTTTACTGGGGTTGTTTATATCTTTATAAATTCTCTCAGCGTGTGTGTGTCTGAGAGAGAGAGACGGAACAGGCCATTCAACACAAGCACTCTATTTTAATTCGACGGAAAGTGACTGCCTACCCAGACCATAAATAATTTTTTTTTTAAGGTACTGAGGAGATCATGACACACACACAGCAGGTTGACCAGAAATTAACATATCCTATCAGGTCAAAAAAGGAGTACTAAGAACAACCGAGCAAACAAGGAAAATAGGTAAGAAAAGGGAAAAAATGACAACAGTGGCTACTAGGGCTGCATGGGTTTTGACACAAATTTCACAATTCGATTCGATTATCCATCACAAGCTTTCAATTCGATTCCGATTTCAATACAATTCAATATCGATTATTTTGGATATATGTCAGGTACAGGACATGACACATTTTCTCAAGTAAAAAAACAAATCTCTCAACTAATTCTGTAAAATATACCTGAGAGTCAATAATGTGGAAGGTTGAAATTTGTATACAAACACTTAAAATATAATCAATAAAGTTTTTGTAATATTAAAGTTATAATACTAACTTTAACTTTAAATTACATAATTATATTTCTACT
>NW_015628913.1:1572713-1576668 GCF_001515625.1 Sinocyclocheilus rhinocerous
CACACACACACACACACACACACACACTCTCTCTCTCTCTTCACTGACAAATCACCATTTTGATTTTATTCCTGCACTCGGCTCGGCTCAGATTTCGAGAGGCATGATTTCAGGAGCCACCAATGTACAAAGAGCAGTAAACACAGTGAAGGAGAGTCAGAAAGCATTAAAATATCTGCAAGTCTGTTCGAATGTGTGACCTTTAACCCTCCTGATCGCCTAAATCCTGGCCATTAATCGTCATCACACACACACACAATATACACGCATACAAACACACTCCTGGTTAATGGCTCCAGTATATCATGAGACTGAAGTTCATGAGCTGTTCTCCAGTTCTTCACTGAATTGTCAGGGGATCGTTTACATTATTCATACAGGCTTCTGTACTGTACGGTACAAACCAGACGTCATATGGCTTTACTGGGGTTGTTTATATCTTTATAAATTCTCTCAGCGTGTGTGTGTCTGAGAGAGAGAGACGGAACAGGCCATTCAACACAAGCACTCTATTTTAATTCGACGGAAAGTGACTGCCTACCCAGACCATAAATAATTTTTTTTTTAAGGTACTGAGGAGATCATGACACACACACAGCAGGTTGACCAGAAATTAACATATCCTATCAGGTCAAAAAAGGAGTACTAAGAACAACCGAGCAAACAAGGAAAATAGGTAAGAAAAGGGAAAAAATGACAACAGTGGCTACTAGGGCTGCATGGGTTTTGACACAAATTTCACAATTCGATTCGATTATCCATCACAAGCTTTCAATTCGATTCCGATTTCAATACAATTCAATATCGATTATTTTGGATATATGTCAGGTACAGGACATGACACATTTTCTCAAGTAAAAAAACAAATCTCTCAACTAATTCTGTAAAATATACCTGAGAGTCAATAATGTGGAAGGTTGAAATTTGTATACAAACACTTAAAATATAATCAATAAAGTTTTTGTAATATTAAAGTTATAATACTAACTTTAACTTTAAATTACATAATTATATTTCTACTCCAATCCATGTTTTGAAATATAAACATTTAAATGGTGGTTGTCATAAAAACTTGACGGATTTATTCAAACATAAATTAAATATTGAAGAACACACAAAAAATATAATGAATATGTTATATGGTGCACATATTTAGCAAAATGCTCCTCTCAATGAGTTCATGGTCACCGAATATGTTTTTTCTGTGGTAAATGTGATGTTACATGACACATTGTTTACAAGCTTGTCGTCTTTCCTAGTTTGAAACACTGATTAAGCGATTACATGAGACAGGATACGGATTTCGGTAAGTTGTGCTCTTTCTTTTAACATACCTTTGATTTTCGTTCATTTTTATTTCATGCTGTAATCACTATTAAAGCGGAGATGATCAGTTCGCGCTGCCGCTTTGAACCGAGGCGCTACAGCGATCTGTCACTCCACATCAAACAGAGCCAAAATGTCATTTAATATTTTAATATTGTATTAAAATGGACAGAATTTGAAATCTGAGACTTTGTTTTATATCAAAAATAACAAATCACAAAGCGTATTGCAATTTATTGGATAGGAGGCGCACTACAAGGTTGCGTTCATTATCTGACAGGCTAGACGAATCGATTATTGGGATTTATGAATCGATATCGTTTCATAAAAATGAGAATTGATTAAAATCTTGAAATATTTTTTACCCAGCCCTAGTGGCTACTGGAGAAAAATAAATCAGATACTCTTTAAAAAAAAAATCTTATTAAATTTGAGAAATAAAATAAATGCAGGCAACACACTAGAGCAGAGATGCCCAATCCAGGGGGTCAATTATTATTATTTTTTTGTATTTATTTGTTGTATTATTTTTACATTTAAATGTAGAGAATATAGACAGAATTTATTTCCAGCCCATGGCCCTCAATCAAGATAGATTTTTGGCCCTTTATAGTAAAAAGTTTGGGCACCTCTGCACCAAACTTTTTTTATTTAAAAATATTATTTTGTTTTTTATGACATCAGTTTTTTTAGGTTCTGAGATTACTACATCTTCTAAAACTATTTATTTGATAAAGAAAAATATTTAAAGTGCAATGGCATAACTACCATCAAGATGGTACTGGCATGTGTATTGGTGTTTTGCCCACACAATGGTGTAGTTATGGCCTCTATAGATATGGTAAAACTAGCTAACTAGTAAAACCATGACCATGTGCTATAGCATCCAACAAATCAGATTTTTCAATGCAAATGTCAATCAAGCTTCCTTTTCTGACTAAGATGGCAAACTCATCCGCTCAAAGAATCACCACAAAACGAAAATTTTTACTAAAGAATTTATGTGAACGCTTTAACAAAAATGCAAGCTTCACATTTCTGCTCTGGACTTCCATAGAAAGTGTATTAATGGCTATGATGGACTGACTCTCACTTTAGACCCAAAATAATTTGTTAATGTGAGTGATGCTACAGGCAGGAAGCAGGGAATGGTTAAGACTGTGCCTGTCGAGAAGCTAAGATTTTCATCTTTTTAAATGTAATGTCTAATAATTTCTCCTTCTGGTCTGTACGCCTGAAGCGATTCAATCTATTGCGTGTCAGTGTGTGTTGGATCCTTGCCTGTTATGCCATCTGTCAGATTTGCAGCTGCAGGTATATGGTTGGCCTTGAGCACTTAAGGAAGAGATCATTATATATGAGTGGAGCAGGTGTGTGAGTGTGTTTGTCCATGGAAGGCAGGTGGGCTAAAAGGCTCAGAAACACATGAAGTACTTCACTCAGAGATGACGAGGATGGAGACTGAGAACAAAAAGCAGCGATGAACAAGAGCATCTTTCATACATTGGCCTATCTCTTTCTATATATTGTACACGATGCAGGCCTTGTTCTACATGAGAGCACTCTGAGTTGAAATTGTAATAATGTACACTGGCAAAACGGATTTCGCTGACCCAGAGAACAAACATAAATTCCATACATCAACACTAGTTATCATGCATGATCTTGCAATTCAGCCTCATAATTTGCAGTTGTGGCATTCTGCGTTCATGCCTCCAACATGCACATCATGACATTTGATTTATGATCTCAGCTTGGACATACATTTTGTAGCCTTCCATCCACTGCCTACTACTTTCATTTGGAGTTCCAGGATAAAGTTGCCCATAATCACTGATCTTGACAGTCAAACCAACAGTCAAATCCAAACTTTGACAATCAGTGAAATGCACAAAGTGGCATTTCTAGTGGCTGCACACAAATTCTTCCTTCACTGCTTGCGTGTATATATATATATATATATATATATAGTAACATTATACATGTGTTTACTGTCACATTTGATCAATTTAATGCATCCTTGCTGGAAAAAAAAATTAATTTATTTAAAAATTATTATAATAATAAAAATATACAAATAAATAAATAAAAGCAAAATTTTTAACGGTAGTGTATAACAAAACATAACTTATTAAATAGTATAATTTGAAACTTTCTAAGCATAAAAAAGTATAATTCATGGATAAAAAAAAGAAGATATAATTAAAAATGAGTTAATCAAGTTCATCTCTATTTTAGATGTAAGACCCAACATACCGAAAAAATTATTCTTCATTCATTCATTCAGGCCCATTGTTGTCAACATTGTTATGCCCTTAATACTATTTTTAAATGCTACAGCATAAATAATAATTTTACCACAGAAATACACACTGTACTGAATGCTTGTCACGACAGTACTAGTTTTAAACCAGCACTAGAACATCTCTCATTTCAGAAGCACCCTCAGTGAGTTTGTTGTTGTCTGATATATAATAAAAGACAAGCTCTCTATCTGTGTCATCAATGATAAACACAAAACACTAAGTGGCTTCACCCTTTAAAATACAGTCTCTGGGTGTTTCAGGTCTATCAACAAAAAGCTACTAAATGTGCCCAAAATTTGTGCCCCCCCCCCCCCCAAAAAAAA
>NW_015628913.1:1577623-1589142 GCF_001515625.1 Sinocyclocheilus rhinocerous
TTTTAGTAGGATATGGTTTGGGTTAGACTGTAGTAATTATATTGAGCTTAAGGACAATAGAAACCACTGGCATGTGCAGATAGATAGAGAAAAAAATGTGTGTGTGCAGGCTTCAGTCTAGAAGAGTTCACAGAGATCTGCCTTTGTGCTCCAAATCCTCAGCAAAATTTGGAGGAATGCAGAAGCAACATGATCCTCTCAGACTGATTGTGCCCAATGTGTTTGATCCAAAGACAACTGCTGTGATCCCTGTCCCCTTGTGCCAGCTGCTGCCCACCTACCAAGATGAGCTGCTCTATGAGCCTTTAAAGAGATAGTTCACCCCAAAAAGAATAGTTTTGTCCTCATTTACTTGCCCTTGTGTTGATTCCACCTTGTATTATTTTATTATTGTACATTTTAAACGAAACACAGCAGGAGACCTTAGACGAGATGCACTCTTGTTTATACAAGGATGGTGATTTATTGTGACAATAAGTACCATAAAGCCATCTGTAAAATCTGTACAACTCTTCTGAAGTTATATGATAGCTTTGAAATAGTAATTAAATTAAATAACTTATAATACTTTTAATATGCTTTTATATGATACGTAAACTTCCATTTTTTTAAGTGCAAGTATCTTATTCATTATTTACTATTATTTATAATAATAAACTATAACTCACAGAAGGTATGCTGTTTAATTTTCGTGTGTGTTTTATATATATATATATATATACAGGTGCATCTCAATAAATTACCTGTATATATATAACATTAGGTAAACATTCTTGTGCTGTTATAAGGCAGATATTTTACTGTATGTAATTCTAGTATCTCGACTATGTCAATGAAAAAGTCTGGACATGAAAACAAACATGAGACAGTAATGTCCTTTATCTGGAGAATGACGGTCTGTTCTGTGTTTTTGGCACACTGGGTCAACTCATAAAAGTGGACAGGATGCTTCCCCCTACAAACCGACTCCATGTGTGTGTTGGTGTGGAGCCTCGAACCACAGAACAACAGGGGAACAGTTCAGAGATATACCATAATCCGGCCCACAAATCATCTGGATGTGTTTGGAGTAGAAACCGCCCTGACATATATCCACACTAACAATGTGCATGTACAGAGCAAACGATGTTGACAGATTAATCGATACAGACCGGCAGATATAATATGACATCTATCATTTCTCTCTCTCTCTCTCTGTCTGCTTAAATGTGCTCTTTATAAATGACAGATGAATTGGATCTGCGTTACGAGTCTATAATGAAATAAATATGGCATTGTTGGAAAAATCTATATGTACAAATACATCAATCAATGCATCAAACAAAATCACTGACAAATCAAAGAGAAAGGCAAATGCAGAAAATGAGGTTCACATGCTGTGAACTACTGACTTCTATGATTACAGTTATTGATTTTATTTGGGTTTAATAGTTCACAGTTGCCCTTTTCCACCAAAAGCATGCTGATGCCAAAAATGGGCATTGAGTTCACTAAATAAATTCTAAAAAATTCCTTGCGCAGATGACAGGAACTTCATTGTCTCATAGTAATAAAAATAATCAACGTCTCGACTGGATCTTTCCCGTGTCTGTGTGTGTGTGGTATGTGGAACATCAGTATATATGGAATCTCTGATGGTTTTCCTTTGCCCCATTTCAAATTCACCCAACCGATCACGCCTGTCTGCACGGAACTCTGGCGTTCTTTATGGAATGAAAGCAGTCCTTATGCCATTTATAACAAAGCAAACTAATCAAAAATAAACGTTTGGACACAAAGCCACCCCAAAATTATATATATAAAAAAGGTTTTATCAAATATCAAAGTTTAGCAGGCTGTTTTAAACAAAATTTCCATCCAAAGACAAAGTTCACACATAAAAAATGTAAAAGCTTAAAAATCAGGGCCTTTTAGGGCTAAGCGATTTTGGGGTGGGGGGCCTGTGTGTACAAATTTCTTGTAATAATGCAATTATACTGTAAAATAACAAAATTTAGTATTAAATAAAAATGTTTATAATTAATTTTATAGTATAACTAAAATAATACCAATATCTAATATAAATATATTATTAATATTTAAATTTTAATATTTAATTTTAATTAATATTTAAATTTTAATATGAAGTTTTTATTTTGACAGTTTTCCAGCAAAGAAATGCACACACAGTAAATGAACTGAGCTGCGATGAGATGTTCAAAACTGTATCTCGAGCTGCACACATTTAAAAAAAGAAAATGTATTTATTTTAAAAAATAAAAAATAAAAGAGACATTCGATAATCACTCTAAGCCATATTGCAAAATCAGTTTTATTTAGAAATATCATGCAGCTGTACTTGGACAACACAGGAAATTAAAACTTTGCTCCAAAGATAACCTTCTGACTCCAGCTTTCATCTCTACAAAACTATGTGTAAAAAAATGCCCGATCACATCCCAGTCCCATACAAAATAATTAATGTTACTTTGCTTAACCCTACAAATTAGCAGTAAGATTAGATAATCCAAAAGTCTGTATCGCTTTCTCGCACTAGGTTTTAACCTCCATAGACATCTAGTTGTTGTGCACGTTCTGAAAGTTCATGACCTTCATCAGCCCCATAGGATGTGGAGTACATGGAGGGGTTTACAGTAGACGTGAATGTGCTGGTCTATATATAGCAGTGGCCCATATGGCATACAGATCGCTGCTGCCAGCTGGACCCAAAGGGTGAGGAGAGAGAAATGTGGCACTACAATGTTTGATGTGGGAAACGAGGGTGGACAGTGAGGGAATATTCTGGCTGATGAAATGAGAGAGAGAGAGAGAGAGAGAGAGAGAGAGCCATGGCAATATAGCACATTCATTTGGATTGACTGCAATATTAGGAGGTTGAGGGCACAGTCAAGTCTTCATTCTTGTAAAATAATACAGAATCAAGCAGAGATAATTAAAAGCGCTGGCTGAACAAAAGAATGTGTGAAAGGAAAACTTGAAAGGGCGGTGTAATTAAATTGAGATGCTGCTAAGTAGTCAGCCATAAGTTTGGCGCAGACAGAACAAAAATTTTCCTTCCAACTTGTCTCCTATGGGCAGATCATCACTATAAGCCCAGACTCACCCGGAGAAGGGCATGATTTAAAATGTGCTGAGACTCAAGGTCAATATTCACGCTGCCAATTGAAACTTCAAATCCAAATTGAAGTCGTGTGAAATGTTTTGTGTGTAAACAGAGGGCAGAGTGTGTTAAAACTTGATCGCAAGGAGCAAAGTCAAGTGGAAGTGAAATTAATCTGGACTTAGACCACATGGCATGACCACAGAGGCCAGCGGCTGCTCTACATGTGCAACTCATGAAAACGGCAGAACTACAGACAGCGTGAATTGAACAAAAAAAAACATGATTAAATATGAAGATATCTGAAACAATACTTAAAGGAAAAGTTAAATCAAAAGCAAAAGTACGTTCTTCCAAAACTCATTAAAGAGATGATTTAGCAGAATGTTCAGATTGCTTGTTTCCATCCAATGGAGGTGAATGGTGCCTACACCTTTTTGAAGATTTTCAGTAAATATTAAAGGGGTCATATGATGTTGCTAAAAAGAACATTATTTTGTGTATTTGGTGTAATGAAATGTGTTTATGCGGTTTAAGGTTAAAAAAACACATTATTTTCCACATACTGTACATTATTGTTTCTCCTCTATGCCCCGCCTTTCTGAAACGCGTCAATTTTTACAAAGCTCATTGTTCTGAAAAGCGAGGTGTGCTCAACAACAATACTACAGCGAGAATATAAGTTACGCCTTCTTTCTTTGCGTGAACGTTTGGGCGGCGTTATGCAAATCTTCCGAGATCGTGACGTAGGTATGTTGGGGCGTGTTAGAACGAGCCGTTTTAGGTAGGCGTGGCTGACTCTCAACTTTTATAAAGAATATCTCTTTGGATTTGAGACTTTAGTCTTTGCAACTTTACAGATCTTCTTTATGCACCAAGAGCTTGTAACACTCCAAAGAGAAAGGAAAAATTGAAATCGCATCATATGACCCCTTTAAATTTCAGAGCCTGTTTCTCACACAAATTTATTGTATGACAGAAGACATTGGAAGACCACACAAGTAATATGGACTACTGGTTTTATATAACTTTTTTTTTTTTTTTTTGCCTTTTTACAGCTTGACAGTGCCTGGTCACAATCCAGTTTTATTGTACTGTATGTACGAGAGCAGTTTTGACATTCTGCTAAACATCTCTTTTAATGTTCAATAACAAGACAAAGTAATTTAAAGATTGGATAAATGGCAGAATATAAATGTTGGGGTGAACTATTCCTTAAAAAATTAAAAGACAAATATTCTAAAAAGATGAACAATTAAATATAAAAAAAGGGAACAGATAATTAAAAACAGCAAAGATGTATCCACCTGATCAAAAGTGACAGTAACAACTTTTATAATAAATAAAATATGTATTTTTCAAACTTTGTTTGAATTTTCTATTCATCAACAATCTCTGAAAAAAACAATTTGGTTTGCACAAAAATATTAAGCAGCACAATTGTGTTTAACATTGATAATAATAAGAAACGTTTATTGAGCACCAAATCAGCATATTAGAATGATTTCTGAAGAATAACTTGACACTGAAGACTGAAATGATGGCTGTTAAAAAATCAGCTTCACCATCACAGAAATAAATTACATCTCAAATATATAAAAATAGAAAACAGTTATTTTAAACTGTAATACAATTTCAAAACATTACCGTTTTAACTGTATTTTTGATCAAATAAATGCAGCCTTAGTGAGCATAAGAGACTCCTTTAAAAAAAAAAAAATCTTACTGACCCCAAACTTTTGAATGGTAATATATAAATTATCTGTTTTTAGAAAAGCCCAGTTCTTTTGCTCTCAGATGGTGTAAGACCTCATGAGGGAAAACACACACAGAGTTTTGGCACTGTATACCAAAACCCAACTGAGCAGGAGCTGACTTTGACAAGTGTTACCCATTAAAGTAGTTACTATGAAATATCCTACAATTAAACATAATTAACGCCTTTGGTCTGGGGAGAGGTGTGCTTGGGTTACTCTATCTGTCAGACCCAAGGTTTCCAACCAGATCAACGGTTGGCTGATTCAGTGTTTGACGAGTTTAAAGCACAGAACTCACAGCAGCTCAATTGCTTGCAGGATTTTTCTTAGATGGCCTCTCAGACAGTCGGCTGGCCCTCGGCATTTAGTTCCTTAAACTATAGTGTGACAGCACATATGATGCTGAGCTAGAAACATCCCACACACTCACATGCTGAGAACATGTTGATTAAACACTTAAGTTTAACCAAAGATATTATTGGCAGATCATTTCACGGTATGTATTGTATCATAGTGTATGTTTAGCTGTTTGCTATTAAGATATATAAGTAACTTTCACGATTAAAAAAAATGCAGAACTAATAGATAGATAGATAGATAGAATTAAAGACAGATCACATGAGCTCTAAACTGTGAGATAATCACACACAGAGACACTGACTGCATAATTAGGAGGTAATGCTCCATACAAACACAGCGATCCACTTTCTCTCATTCACAAGTTAATAACCCACAACAAATGTGTCTCCCTCTGTCTTTCTTTTTCTTTGCTATTAGGACCTCCTCTCACAAACACAGTTACAGGACTGAAGAGCCTCGTCTTAAAGCTATACTGACTGAATCCTCTCCATTAGATCTCAGGGAGAAAAAAAATTAACCTGTTAAATTTAATGAGATAATCTACTTCCCCCCTGTTTTGGGCCATATTTCACCTCCTGATGTGAAGAGCCTCCTCTGGCAGATATTATGTCTTAAATTAAATCACCGAAGCCTACGTTCACAAAAAAGTTGGAATGACTTTTATCTGCCATGAGATGGTCTAAGCGTGTTTGATGCCGTGCTGAATATTAAAGTTATAAGCCACAAGAGGTGAATTTACCACAGTTATGGGATGTTCCAAAGCACAACACAAAGCAGATATTCATCAACATAAACCACTAAGCAAACACACTGTTCAAAAGCTGGAGTCAGTAAGATTTGTAAAGAAATTAAGAATGCATTAAACTGCTCAATAGTGACAGTAAATATTTTTACACTGTTACAAAAGATCTCTATTTCAAATAAATAAATTCTGTTTTTTTTTATTATTTCTATTCAAAGAAAAATGCATTACGTTTTCCACAAAAATATTAAGCAGCACAACTGTTTTTAACATTCGTAATAAAAGAGATGTTTCTCAAGCACCAAATCAGCATATTAGAATGATTTCTGAAGGACCATGTGACACTGAAGACTGGAGTAACGGCTGCTGAAAAATCAGCTTTGCCTTCACAGCAACAAATCTTTAGAAAATAGCTACTGTAAATTGTGATAATATCTCACACTTTTACTGTTTTTACTATATTTTAAATTAAATAAATATAATAGCCTTAGTGAAAAAAAAGTTTTAAAACCTTTAAAAATCTTACCAAGCAAAAATGTTTAAAAAAGAAAGCTATTGTTAAAAAAATTCCACTACTTTATGCTCAATGCATCACTGAGCAATGTCAAAGGCACAAAGCTTTTAGTATATTCTTTCGAAGTACACTAGCAAACAAACAATTTTATATTTAAACCATAAATCATAAACACTGACCTTAATCAAGTCCCCAACTGGAAATCTTCAATTGTAAGCAGGCATTCAATACATATTAACAGCATCTGTTCTTCCCTACCACAAATTCATCCTTGTCCGGAGGCAAACTATCAAAGCTGGTTTTAGCCTCCCTCTAGAGAAATACATGGTTGTTTTGAAGCAGATGATCAAGTGTTGGCTGTAATTTGGCCTGTCTCTTTTGATGTCCAAGAAGGGGCTGTCATTATTTTACAGGCGAAATTGGATTTGTCCAACGATGGTCGTGTGGATAAGCACTGAGCTCATTAATGTGCTTCCAAAGGCTTTGGTAAGAAATAAAGCAATCATGGGGTAATTTTGTTAACAAACACTCATCATAGTCATCTTTTGCCCTGTCTATAATAGCTCTACTGTACCGTACAGGAACAGGGAGAGAGGGTGTGGTAAACTCTACTATAACATTTTGTTAAATGCATCTCTTTTGAGTTCAAATGTGAATTCTGTGAATCCTAAAAAAAGATTTATAAGGGTGTCTTCCTCTGATTTTCTTTTCTTTTCTATTGGTGTCAGGTGGCAGAACCGGAGGCTTTCATTCGTAGCTACGAAATTTGTTTCCTCATCATAAGATGCATTGTGTGCTCCCAGAACCTGACTTGGTGTTGACAGAAACATTTAAATCATGTTGTATCTGCTGAGATTTGTTGCTTGTACAAATCACATCAGTGACAAGCAGGTTACATAAAGGAAAATAACTGAATGAGAGAGATAAAGAGAACATATAAACTAGCTTGGTATGTTTGCCAGTATTATCATTCTACTCAGTGAAGAGGGAATACACATCACATATAATAAACATGATTAACTAACATATTAATGTTTATCTGGTGGACAAAGTAGTTTCCACTGTAAAATAAAGCATTAACCAATACATTCTGTGTTGTGTTGTGATTTTACCATGGTTAACATGTATTAATAGGCATGACAGAAAATGGAGATCCTAAAATGTCGTTAATTGTTATAAATTCACAATAATGCACAATTTCTTAGCTATGAGCTTATTTTCTTATTTATAAGCTTTTACAAAACAGTAGAATCAGTTAAAATTAAGAAACTTAAATAGTAAATAAAAGTAAATATTCTTTAAATAATATATTTAATAACTTTCCTTTGTTTCAGTACAGTGACAATATAAAACAATTGTTTAATATTGGAATAATTTTTTTCGCAAATGGGTTCATCATATTTTGAAAACCCCTGCATTCGCTTATTGTGGTATAGTAGATATGTAGATTACAATATTAATTTAAAATTCAACTAATGTGCAGAGACAGGTGTGCATATATTTCCAGTTTATAACAGCTTAACTCAGATTTTAGAGCCAGTATACTTTACGTTTCATAAGCCATAACTTGCAATTCCTAATTCAACAATCCCACACCAGTGTAAGAGGCAGAGAGAGAGTCACAGGGTGGAGGTCCATCAGTTACACAGAACAGTTGCCAGTTTTAAATCACCCATTCAGAATCCAGCAGGCCTGGACAGAGTGAAGGATTAACCAGTCAAACACAGACAGAGAGGGAGGGAGGAGAGAAGGATTAGAGGAAGACACAGCACATGGGATTTTCCCCTTTCACCTTTGACCCCACCACAACCTCCATTTGGTCTTCTCATTGGCTTTTGACACATCGGTACTCCAAAAAGGTATGCAAACCAATCAGACATACCATGAAAAATAATACTGCTAATAGTTTTGAATATTTTAATGAGATTGTCTGACAAGCAGTCATAATAGGAGCATTCGCACCACCAAAAAATGTATGTCTGTGTAACAGAGCTGCACAAGATTATTTTATATAAATAAAGAGTGAAAAAAACTACAGTATATGCTCACCAGGGCTGCATTTATTTGATCAAAATTAGAGGAAAGTAATATTGTGAATTATTTAAAATAACTGATTTAATACTTAATTTTAAATTTTAATTTATATCTGTGATTTTTTAGCAGCTATTACTCCAGTCTTCAGCGACACATGATCCTTCAGAAATGATTCCAACACTCTCATTCTATTTTCTAATAATAATTCTAATTTCTTATTATAATGTGGGAAACAGTCATGCTGTTTACAATGTTTGTGGTAACCTTTTTGTGGAAAAAATTGCAGGCCAGAGACTAGAAATATCACAAGCTGGATTGCATGTAAAGGTTCATTTGCAATAAATCAACACACATATGTCAGAGATGTCATGTCAGACATACAGAGAAAATAAGGTGCCTGGTAAAGCCATGCAGCACAACAAATATAGAAACAGGATGTGTGTCAACTAAAGAGGTATGGTGTCCACGCAGTGTAGACAGCTCGGTTGATCTCTCCCAATATATAGTCTATTGCATAATAGATGTTTTAGCTGAACTTATAAAATCACCAAAGTTTAATAAAGACTACATATAGTTAGCTCACAAAATCAAGGCCTAGAACATATATTATAGATGTAAGAAGAACAAATTCTGTATCGGTTACATGTACAGGATAATCCTGTGTAAAAAGATATGCACCATTCTGCTGGTTTGAGTTGAATCTTTATTGAATGTTTTTGCTACAATAGCTACTGTCAAATAAGTCAAAAGAGGAACATGAGACCAACGTCTGCTGCATTGATTTCACTTTCTTGCACTTCATTCCTTCTTTCCTTTCTCTCTCGGTCTCTGCTCTTAAGAGGTTGGTAAACAATCACTAACGTTCAGTTTGATTTGTTTCAGTGCTGTGCTGTTTCCCCTGTAAGAGGCACTCATTACACTTTAACCCTGACTAATCAAGCATGTTTTCTCCTGGCTACAGTGTCTAAACTGCCTCAGGAGCAAGTGTAGGGTGTATTGCGTCAGAGGGAAAAATAGGGAAAGACAGTGAAATGACTTTAGCATGCTCTGTCGACTCTCCGAGACACTATTTTCATGTGTGTGTGCTTCTTAGACAATCACAGGTGTGAAATCAATAAATCCTCCTATATTGAAAGATTGTTATCCAGGCAAGAACACAGTGTAAAAATGAGCAGCATGTCAGGTGTGACCCAGAGAAGCTCACAGCTGAACAACAGCAATCTGTACTATCGTCAGTTCTGTTGAAAGTTATCAGACTACAGGCACGGTATGCATGTAGCTAGCTCAGACACATTTAACACCACTGGACACATGCGAAACAACACTATCATGTTCGAAAGTATTCATTGGAAAGGGAATGTGGTCCCAGACATGCAACGATATATGACTTTAATATGGGGCTTTGTACACAAAAGTTGCGCATGTGCAACTGCTGTGTAAACGTGTAGCACAGGGAAGATCCAAAATGAACTTCTGCCAGATCTGGCAGTGGCAAATAAATTTAAAAAATGCATCAGCCACAAATAGGTATAATTTTATTATATTTTACACACACATTATATGTTATAACAAATGATAAAATATAATAACAAATATTTTATTTATTTGCTACAGCTATTTTTTTTTTATCCTAACACTGAATTTAGCTCTTATTGAGTGTTAAATTTGGATCTTGAGTACAGGTTATCACTGTGAGCAGCTTGGCAGGGCACCCAAGTAAATGTATCCGCTGTGAGAGGAAAAATAAATTGGTCTGTCTTGTGTAAAGTGGTTAGTACGAATCAAACTCAGAGCTGTGTGGCCTAAAACAATGATTTACAACCATGCGTGGGTGATGCAGCAATCGTACAATTCTGGCTGATAATGATAATCTGTCAAAAAATAGGCCAATATTATTTGTCAAAATAAATTAAAAATATTAAAGAAAACAGCTATGTTAAATTGTAATAATATTTAATATCACTTTTTTTTTTAAATAAGACATCTCCTTCAAATATATTAAAAAGTATTAACTATTACAAGCTTTTTACCGGTGGGGTGTGTGTGTGTGTTTGTGTTGTGTATATATATATATATATATATATATATACACACACATGCATGTCTATATTTTAGAAAAAATATGTTGTGTTTATATATTAAATATATTTATGTATGATATAAAATAGAATATAAATATATAAATGTGCATACATGTAAATATTAAAAATATATATATATACTTTATGTGTGTGTATTTATATATACATAATAAATATACACAGATATATATATATATATATATATATATAACTTTTTTTTAATAATGGCACCTTTTTACACTAAAAAGTGCTATAGGGATGAGTGGGGCGGGGCCTCACTCCCCTCCCACGGCTCTCGGCCTCGCCCCACTCATCACAATCTGATACACATGGGTACATGAAAACAGCCAAGAAAAAAAATATGTGCCCAAAAAATATGCATTAACATGAAACCAGATACTCATTCAACAATGACGTTTATCACACGTTCACACATTTTCCAAGAATAGGAAGATTATACAGCCACAGTCGACCACTAAAAAGAACTATTATAGCGTCTCTACAGGGAGGTGCTCATAAAACCCCTCCTCACCACCTGTATAAGCACAAAAGTACTCTTTAGCCCATGTCATGTCTGTCCACTGAGTAACATCTACAGGTCAGCATCTCTCAGATACTCGGAGGAATACAGCAAACGCTTTACAGAGCCATGCCGCGTTGCATATGCACACGCATGAGCAGCCTCAAACCGGAAGGTCATTGTGACTGTAGCTGTTATAATTACCACTGAGAGTAATTAGCTTTGCTCTCTCAAGGTCTCCAACCCCCTGAACACACCTTTACACTGTCAGCGGCCTGCAGTAAATGCGCGTGTGTGGCACAGGTGATGTATAATCAGCTCTCAGTGGAGGTGTGGAACATTACTGTCTGACATAATGATACCCCTGCACCGGACGACGGCACATGAGAGAGAGAGAGAGAGAGAGAGAGA
>NW_015628913.1:1589287-1593557 GCF_001515625.1 Sinocyclocheilus rhinocerous
TGTGTGTGTGTGAAGGTGATAAGGTACAGAATAAGTCTAAATGTGTCCAGAGGCTCTCCTCTCACCAGGACTGTCAGGACGAAATGAATAATCTGTTGCTAACACACTCACACACATACACCCACTCGAACAATACAGCAGAGAACATGGGCTTCAAACAGTACACAATTTCAATAAGACACAGGGGTCACAGACACACACTGTTTGATTGTCTTGTAGAAAGACGCTGAAGGTGTGACATCTCTGCAAACAGAAAGACCCCTTAGAATCTGAGAAAATAATATTTATTTTACTTTACAAACAGTAAAATGTAAAATACAAACAAACCTTTTGACTTTACTGTGTCAGACATCAAGTAGGAATGTTACAAATCTCTCCATGTATCTGAACTTTGTTATAGACAACTTTCTTTCCTGTGCCGGTGTATTTCCTATTGAAACAGGAAGTTGGGGTGGGGCATAATAAAGTGCTTGTCCTTTAGCCTATTATAAATGACTAATAGTGCAACAGTCTGGTACTGTAAGTAAAATCACATTCCTTTTCTCCTTAGTGAAATAGACTTTTAGTGATAACATGCTTTCCTTTCATGACTGACTTATATTAACAGACTTACATTAGACATAAATACACATGGCTACTTCATTTATTTGATCAAAAATACAGTAAAAACAGTAATATTGTGAAATATTTTTAAAATTTAAACATGTTTTCTAATATATCTATTTATTTTTACATGTATTTTATTTGTGTGATGGAAAAGCTGAATTTTCAGCATTTATTACTCCAGTCTTCAGTGTCGCATGATCCTTCATTAAATATTCTAATATGCTGATTTGGTGCTCAAGATTTTTATTATAATGAATTATTATAAATGTTTAAAACAGTTGTGCTGCTTAATAAATTGTTGTGAAAACGTGATACTTTTTTTTAGGATATAAATATATTATATGAAATGTAGGATATGCAAGTTCAAAAGAACAAAATTTATTTGATATGGAAATCATAAACATCATAAAATGTCTTTACCAGGGGTGTCCAATCTTGAAACCCAATTAAACACACCTGAACCAGCTAATCAAGGTCTTACCAGGCATATTAGAAACTTCCAGGCAGGTGTGTTTGATTAGGGTTGGAGCTAAACTCTGCAAGACAGTGGCCCTCCAGGACCGAGATTGGACAAACCTGGGCTGCGTTCAGCCCCGACAAAAACGGTGCAAAACGTTTTTTAAACGGAAACGGTGGTGCGTTGAACACCCTGTTCTGATGATGCAAGAGTTGCAACTATGGCAGCTGAGAAGGCCATTCTTTGTGTTATTTTTGAAGAATTTTCGGAGCCTGATGAAATAGGTATAAATACGTGTTTAATACTGCAAAATACGCTCGATGTTACAGTCACTGCCCTTGCCCTCCAGAATAAAGGAGAACATCCTAATCGAGTGAAGTGATTTGTGGAAACTGTGGTTCCTAATTATTGTGATCCAACAATTGCCTCGCATTTCAGGATGAAAAGACAAACATTTCAGGTGAAGGATAATCCACTTCTTACCTCCAAGACTGTGTTATTTTTATTGTGAGTATTAGGTTTTTATTGAGAGTATTAGGCTTATCATTATTGCTGATCACTGTTGTTGTGCTATGATATTGTAATATTTACCATTATATAATCAGAGGAATATAGAAAAGTTTATGAAAGTGTCACTCCATAATACAATAGCAAAATATATAAATATGTATAGTATTTTTATATAACATTAATCAGTATTTAGCACACAATAGAAGACATTGCAATTACTAAATGATATTTAGACAGACTTAAAGAAGTTCCAGATCTATACTTGTGCCCTTATTATTTCAGTTATTTTGCCTTTAATGTAAATAAACATGTGCAAACAATATACTTGCTCTTGTGAATTTATTTGGATGTTAATTACATTGTGCCAGCTGTCTCTTTAATACCGCGTGGTTTACATACATGTTGCTGCTGATTGGGCTGACATGTTTGACACACCCACCAAACAAGAGAAAACGCATCTCAAACCCCGTTGCACACCGTTTCCAGGAAACATGTCGTTCAAACCGGAAACCGTAGCAAAACGGTGCACACCGGTTTGAGCTTGAACTTGCCCCTGGTCTTTACTGTCACTTTGATTAATTTTATGCATGCTTGCTGGAATAAAGCATTCATTTATAATAAAAAAAACACACTTTTGAATGTCACATCCACCAAACCACCAATGTCCAAGTTACCACAGGAAACAAAAGATTATATTAAAAAAATAAACAAATAAATAAAATAAAGTACAAAAAAACAGCTCATAAGTGACTACTCACAACTACAATGCATTGCAAACTACACAATCAAGTCAGTCTCCCAAAATATAATCTGTAAGCATAATTTCCAATAAAATATATATGGAATTTTATACATATAATCAGTGACTTATAACCAATAGTTTTATATTTTACTGTCATTTAATTTTCAATTACGATTGGCAATGCTTTAAAAGGAAGAATAGCACATTGCCTTTAATAAGTTGTTAGAAGTACTGTTGTCTTTTTTTCCTCTTTGTACTGTATGTATATACATACCTTGCTTAAATGTTGTCATTCATCTCGAAGCTGGCTGGTTTAGTTTGACGCTTAGATTTTTTTAACTGTGGAAAGCCTGGATCAAACCCAGATTTGCTAAGTGCTAATGTTATTTACTAAAACTTTCTGTTGGAAAACCTCAAAGTGAACAGACATGGACTAAAACCCCAACAATGACTCAATGAGCTCTTTAACATTCAGTTAAGTGTCTGGAGCTTTGAATACTGTGTTCCGGAAACATGCTTGACCTTCAGCTGTGCAGTTCCCTGACAAATGACTGCAGTGCATGTGTGGTATCTGCTGTTTTCAGAGAATAACCATCATTACATCATCACAATAAAGTGTCTAGTGCTTTCAAACGTATGCACATCAGCACTTTTCAAATACCCCTGTTGACAAGAGCTCAGGGTTGCAATTGGCTGAAGCCAAAAACACCTGCCACCCCTCCGAGGGAATATCACTGTGTGTGTGTGTGTGTGTGTGTGTGTGTGTACAGCTTCGTGTTACTTTACAGCGTTTTGTTTTACCATATCTCAACACCTGCTTGGGATGCTTTTTTGTGGCGTTTTTTTTTTCTAAACACGCACCACCTCAGCATCAATTTCCCATCTGTCTTTCCCATCTATTTAACACTGACGTGCACAAACGTGCAAACGCATGCATTATGGAGCAGCAAAACACGTAAGAGAGCGATTAAACACCACGTTGCTACGGTGACTCGACCTTCGGAAGAACGCCACAGAGCCATAATGATCCACGCGACCATCTGTGACTGCAGCCCTCTGCCTCACCACAACCCATTATGACATCGCTGTCTCATCTCCACGGGGACAGACGGCTTTATTAATAACTCAACACTCTTGGCAAGCGTCTCTCTCTCTCTGATTCCATCATATACTGTAGGGACAGTGATTAGACACTCAATTCCCTGGATAAACCAACTTTAGCCAGTGGAGACACACATACACATACACACACACACACTCAGCAGCCATTGATCGCTGGTAAGGGCTCACGGGAGGATCAATAGTGGATTTCTCAGTACAAACTTGAGTGTTAAAGGGTCAAGGCCACACACGGATGGCCTTAACACTATGGTTTATTCTACATCACTCAGTTTCACACACATACACACACCTAAACTGCATACAGTATACGAATTTAAACATGTATTATATAAACACACAATTAAATAGAATCATTCTGACACAGACCTTTACAAACTGTCAATCACATAATTGTCTCAAAAGCATCAGGTCTCACGTTTATCTGAAAGATCAATGGGCTTTTTCAGAAAACCATAAGTCATTCAGATCAACCTGTAGGAAAGATCTCTATAACATCTCACTTGTTTCTTCAAGCTGTGAGACTACATGGAGATCAAATGGAGATTTGTTGCTTTAGACCCTGTTCTCCTCAGAAAAAGATATACAAATCTGCGTTATTTTGGTATTATTTATAGACTATTTTAGTTTATATTAATATTTTGAATATTTTATTATTATTATTAATATAACTATTTTGAGTTTTTATTTTTAAATTTAAAGTTTTGTTTTAATTTGTTTACTTTTAGTCATTTTAAGTGACTTTGTCATTTTATTATTATTACTATTTTGAGTTTTTATTTTTAAATTTAAAGTTTTGTTTTAATTTGTTTACTTTTAGTCCTTTTAGTCATTTT